>NC_136514.1:4719908-4774908 GCF_053919585.1 Euprymna scolopes | reverse complement strand
ATGATCGATTACTTGAATTTTTAAATACAGGGCAGACTGATGAGGTTTTTCAAAGTGTTGGGAAGCATTTCTCCTTAAGAAAACTTTGTAAGCGTAGGAGCTTGTTCCAGTTGAAGCTTTTTGAGCACTACGATTAAAATACCGCCTGGGGCAGTTGCTTTACTGGAATCAAGAGTTTTTGATAAGCTTAGTAACAGATATTTGTATGACACAAACCAGGGGAGGGTAGAGCGATAGCTCTAGACATATCTAAGGTTTTTGACAGGGTATGGCATGAAGGTCTTCTCAGGAAAATCAGATTATACGGTATCACTGGAAGAATACTTAACTTAATTAAATCCTTCTTAGATAAGAGAAAAATCCAGGTTGTCCTCGACGGTCGTACATCTAAACAATATGATATAAATGCAGGAGTTCCTCAAGGGTCTATCCTTGGACCTTTATTATTCCTAATATTCATAAATGATCTCACTGACAAAATTGTCTTTGAGGTGGGTATATATGCTGATGACACCACGCTCTATAACAGACACGACAGGAAAACAAATGAACTCATATCTAAAGAAATGGCAGAAACACTAGAGGATGACCTCCAATCTGTAGTGGAATGGGGACAAAAATGGATGGTCACCTTCAATGCTGCCAAGACTAAACTTGTTTCCTTCAATAACTACAAGAAACCTTCTCTACCACCAATAGCAATGGCCAAAGACTCTTTATCTGAAAGTACATCTTTTAAACTCCTCGGCTTAACGTTCACAGGAAACATGAGTTGGAACAATTACATTGAGAGCATTGCCAGGACCGCTGTAGAGAAGGTAGGCTCTCTCTACCGTGCTAGAAAGCTACTAACACCCGAAAGTATCGTGTACCTCTATAAGATCACCGTTCGCCCATGTATGGAGTATTGTTGTCATATTTAGGCTGGTGCATCTGCTACTAGCCTCTCACTCCTATACAAGGTTCAAAAGAGAGTCGCCAGCCTGATAGGTCCTGAACTGTCATCTAAACTTCAGCCCCTGTCCCATCGATGAAATTTAGCATCCCTCTGCCTGTTCTACAAATACTTTAACAGTGAATGTTCCGACGAACTACAAGCACTTAAACCCCCTCGACATAAATATCCCCGACAAACCCGACAGGCAGCTAAATCACACCCCTTCACAGTAAAGATCCCTAGATGTAAGAGAGTCTTCTATTCCAGTAGTTTCTTCCCCAGAACCGCTAGACTTTGAAATTCCCTTCCGGGTTCCTGCTTCCCCAACTGTACTGACATGCAGAAGTTCAAGTGTAACGTGAACCAACATCTTGCTGCCCAACTTCCCACATAGTACCCCTGTAGTTTATGTCCCTGATAGTAGCCCCCTACATCAAAGTGGGGTGAAGATGTAATTTAAAAAAAAAACAATTAGTGACGGAGAATATTTATGCGCAAATTTGTGAAGCTGAAATGGAAACAATTTAAAAGATGCTATCTCTACTTATATATAAAAGTGTGTGAGAGAGAGTTCTGCAAAACAGCTGGACTAATGTATTTGATATTTCACATAAAGGTACTTTACGTATCTGATAGTGTTCTTAGATAAGTTTTTGTATCGGAATGTTTCCGATAAATATAAAAAATCGATAATTGAAAAAATCCGTTTAAAGACGAATCAGTTCGATTTTGACCAAACTTAACACCCTTATACAGCCTAACCTCACAAGTGCATTTGAGAAGATTTATCACCGCACAAGCAGAAGGGTCTGGCATATAAAATGACCAGTATGCCCTTTGATAATACAGAGGCGCATTCAAAATGAATGTTTCTGTTTACAGCATAATTGACGTATGACTCTTGACTTCTTAAATTTAATTAATTTTAAACTTTCATTTAAGCCATTCTACATGATGGAACGATAAAGTTGTCGCCCTAAAGAAAAAAATTAATTCAGGTAACTTGATTATGTAGTAGAGCGGACATCTATTCAATGTAGCCTCAATCACCGCTTTGATATGGGTCCGGAACTGCGAGCATGTATTTTCCACAAGCGCCGGTGGTAGCTTGACGAATACTCGACATATGGCGGCAATCAGGCTTGCTTTGGTGCTTTGGGAGGTCATGTTGGTGATGTCTCAATGTATGACTAAATGAAGTAGTCTACCGGGTTCAGGTCGGGGAGGGTGGAGGTCAGGGAGAGAACGGTACAAAGTCGTAACTAGAGTATCACCACACTCTTCAGCATATCCAGGTATATTTCGGTGTTGACTTTCAAGCCAACTTCCAAGATGTGAGGTGACATGATGTGGCTCTCACTTGAAACACCAAAGACCATAACCGTGACCGCAAAGTTTGTTTTCATCACCCTGTTATTCGTGGCAATCCACTCATGAATTTTGAGGGTGCTGGCAATGGCCCTGTTGTCATAACTTGGATCGTTAGAGAGTATGAGTTGTACAGCGGTGCATCTCTGATCTCACTCGTTGTACATTGTGTCATTTTCAGACATGACAGAAGGATCCTATCGCTCTTGGGGTTTGTACATGATTGGCCAACTATTAGATGGTCTGCAATAAAAAAGAAAGTCAGCTTTCATAAAACGGAAATGGAATCATTTCGTCTTTTCTAGGGCGATAATTTCCTCGTTCCACCCTGTACATATAAATAATTTCATAAAATCAACAGTAGGCTTTCTTTTTTTACAATGCAATGTAGACTACAATAACTTGCGAACTAAGTCAGTGAGGAGGTGTGTGAATTTTCCTTCTGGTGCACTACGTTGGATCACCGACTAAAGTAGGCAATCAATCAATTTGATTGAAAAATTGGGGACTCCACCGATTTAATCCCGGGCTATTTTTTCTTTTATTGTTTTTGCTTTTTTCCCCCGCACATCCCATTGATTTCGTTATATTTTGTTAAAAATAAAGAATCCATTAATGTCCCTATTTAAAATGTCTCCCCACGCGACAGAGTTAGACACCAGGGTCGTTTTTTAATGGGGAGAAAAGGAACAAAAATGAAAATTGTCTCAGTCGTGAAGGATTTCTCCTCCACTGACAGAGAACAAGAAATTGAAGTGCAGCATCTGAAGAACAGATACTACACTTTGAGGTATTTATTTGCTCCCCCACTGAGCAAATTAGGCACAAGGCCGATTTTTAAAGTGAGGAGTGAAGGGGAAATGGGGACCAACTTCCCGTGGAGTAGGGGAGCTGGATAGTGACAATTGGTATGAAGGGTTGCCCCTACATTGACCAAGGTCTTATATGTGGGGTTTCCCCACATATGGTCTTTGCTTGCAGTATCTGCCGGAACAGATGCTACACTTTGATCTTGATCCGAAGGAGTCCATTAATGTTAAAAACATCTCAATCATAGGTTTACCACCTTGTAATTATAAAAGCGTAAGGAGTGTTCAGGTTGCAGGATAATTCTACACAGGCTTTAATATTCATTCTTCGCTATTCTTAATTGAAAAAAAGATGCAAAATAGAGATAAAAAAAGATGCAAAATAGAGATAAAAAATAAAAGATGCAAAGAAAGATAAAGTGTAAAACATGAAAGAATGAAACATAAAAATAAAAGCTACGGCATAAAGAGAACCACATAAAAATCCACAACCTTTTACTGTGTTGCCGATGTATATGAAAAAAACATAAAATGTCGAAACATTTTTACCTTTTTTATGATTTGGCTTTTAATAAATTTGAATAAAAAGGAAAAATTCACACATGGAAAGATTTGGTGCATATGGTGTTCTTTTTTATCGAATTTTTATTACCTGCAATTGTGATTTTTTTGTCCTGCTAAACTACACGAAAAAGGTGTAAAGAAAATAAAGTGAAATGGAATTTAATGACTAGACATAAATGACAGTATATATATATATATATATATATATATATATATATATATATATATATATATATATATATAGTAATTTATAAAATATATATGGCGATTAAGCTACACTGAATAAAGTAGTTATATATATATATATATATATATATATATATATATATATATATATATATATAAAATATATATGGCGATTAAGCTACACTGAATAAAGCAGTTATATATATATATGTATATATATATATATATATATATATATAACATTTTTTATTTATTTATTATTTTTAAAACAGTAATCTACGTACACGGTCTGAGTAAAACAGTAATCTACGTACATGGTCTGAGGTTCGATCCCTAGAAACAGTTAAACTACGCTGATGAGAGGTAATGACCTTGAAACACGCGTGTACGTAGATTACTGTTTTAAAAATAATAAATAAATAAAAAATGTTATATACGTCCAAAATTAAAAAGGGCGACTTTCTAAGTAAATAAAAAATATAAGCTCCGCGAGCCAAAAAATAAGCTCCGCGGAGCCAATATTAACCGTATGTATCGCTTGAAAAATAACGACAATAACAATATATATATATATATATATATATATATATATATATATATATATATATATATATATATATATATATATATATATACAATTAAAGCCGAAATTATTGGCACCCTTTCAATTTTTACGGTTTTTGGAGAAAATAAAACATCTTTTCACTAATTATTTTTATTAAAGTGTTGATGAACATTTATATCGACCATCTACAGATCTCCTAAAACACTTTTAGTTTATTATAAAATATTTAAAATAAATATTATTAATGATAACAAAAAAAAAACAGACGAATTATTGGCATCCTTTATTGCAAAGCCTTTGTTTTTTATAACAGCTTCCAGACGTTTTCTATACGACATTACTAAATTCCTATACACATCAATAGGAATATTAAACCATTCTTCCTTGGCGATATCTTCTAATTGCCTCAAGTTCCTTGGTTTCCTTCTTTTCACGTTCGCCTTCACCACAGCCCACAAGTTTTCCATTGGATTCAAATCCGGACTTTGACTTTGCCACTTCAGGACTTTTATTTCATTATCCAAAAGCCATTTCTTCACCGATTTCGCCCTGTGTGTTGGATCATTGTCCTGTTGAAAGACCCAGTTGGTTCCAAGACTAAGAGCTTCTGCAGAAAATTTCAGATTTTCAGTCAATATTTTAATGTATTGATCTTGCCTCATGATGCCAACCACAGTGACAAGTTCTCCAGTGTCATTGTCCGAAAAGCAACCCCAAAACATACAGTTTCCTCCACCATACTTCACTGTAGGGACTGTATTCTTATTTATTTCTGCTGCCAAAAAGTTCAATTTTAGTCTCATCTGACCATAAAACTGAACCCCAAAAAGTTGAATCCTTGTCAATATCAATAAACTCCCGTGCAAACTCTAAGCGAGCTTTAACATGTTTCTTGGGGAGAGAGGGAGAGAGATATGGCGACTCTTCGATTGTGCTTGATTCTCTCCAAATTCAGCCCGATTCTCTAACTCAATCTGCGGTTTCGACCCGTTAATAGTAAGGTGAGGGGTGAGCCAGGGCCGCCTCCTACCAATTGTATCCAGTTACGTCACCTCAGGGGAGGTCCCTTCCTCCTCAAGTGCACCTGTGAATTGCAGGCGCCGTTCTCACGACCGAAAGGTCAAGCCTGTAACCTCAGTTCGGGGCAATTGTACTCAAAGGCTAAACATTACTTCTCTAACATTGAGTCATCATTAGTTGGCATCAAAAACGAAATCATGTTTTCGTTACCTCTTCTAAAAGTGACATTTAGTTGTCGCTTTTTCATAAAACAATGAAATTTACAAATCCAATCTTTCTCTCAGCAAAGTCTGTTGCCGTCGCCCGGGCACACAAACGATAATTAAAGAATAAAGGAAATCATATCTGCCCGGCTTCTCCAGTATTTTGGGTGTCTTAACCCCCCCCCCTCGCTGGGGAGCTCAATCGCACCTGCGACGGTCACGCCACATCAGGGTGGATATATATATATATATATATATATATATATATATATATATATATATATATATATATTTCAGAGGAAACATAATTTAATATAATTTAAATACCAAAAAAAAAAAACAAGAAACGGGCAGGTGAAATTATTAAAATTAATCTTGGACGATAAAAATAAATTTCTCCGGTTGGGTGATTTAAGCCATGATGACACTTTTCGTATGGAAATAAAAATCCAGAAAAGATTTCTTCACCTTCATAAAAGCGGGTTTATTTCTAAGGAGATTTATGATAGAATCCGACCCATTGGCTCTCAAAGGCCTAGAATGTACGGTTTACCCAAGGTCCATAAACCTAACATTCCTTTGCGACCCATTTTATCTATGTTGGGTTCTGCACAACACGAACTTGGGAAATGGCTGGTTGATCTTCTTAAACCTGTGCTTTCTTTTTATTCGGTCCATTGTATCTCGGATTCTTTTCAATTCGTGTCTCAGATACAAAAATTATCTTTATCTAAAAATACCGAGTTCTTGGCTTCCTTTGACATTAATAGCCTCTTTACTAATATACCTTTGGATGAAACCATTGGTATTTGTGCTGACTATCTATACCGTGGCCCCTCAAAATCTCCACAATTTCCTGAACGAATTTTCGTTGAACTGATGGAACTTGCTACTAAATCAGTCTCCTTTAGTTTCAACAACATTATGTACCGGCAAATTGACGGGATATCTATGGGTAGCCCTCTTGGTCCTTCGCTAGCCAACATTTTCGTTGGATTTTTGGAAAACGAATTATTTTCCAAAATTACTAATATACCACTATCAGCCGGTCACTGAGGTGTGACCGACAGACGTGTTATAGTAAATGTCTTAAAGCGGTCTCATGAAGATATGAAGATGGGCCAGTCATTAGGGTCTGTGTAGCAAGAAGAAAATCATACCTGAGATGTTGGATCTGGGTGTGGCTCCTTTCTTTTCTCAAGATGATCTCTTCACCCTGGTGGCATTCTGGTTGGAATCTTCATCTCTTTGTCCTCAGGGCCGCCTTTTGACTTAAGACATTTATGAAGGCATTCATGGCAGACACAAGAAAAAACGACACGCGACACAATTGTAATATACATAAGGTATAACTAACTATTTTATTTTACAAAATATATATTATAATACATATTACAATTAATTTTTACAATTAAAACTGGATAATAGGCTTTTCGAAACTGACTAACCTACCCTAACTAGTGTTGAGGGAGGGGGTGCCCCCCTAATTTACGGAGAGACGGAATATGCGTCCTCACATCATGATGGTCATGCAGGAAAGAGGCAGAAAGATAGCAAGGGAATTATGGGAAGGGATTTCTTTGTATCTCTACGCTCATGGCCAAATTACTACTGGTCCATGCTGCAGAGTGTGTTAGAAACAGTGGCACAAGGAAATAGTGCCAAATCCCTCCCTATGCAATCCGAAATTTATGAGTATTCATAAATTTCAGAAGTCCCTAATTTTCCGTGAATGGTGCGTCAACCGGCCGTCAGCAATCAATGTCCCCATGCTCTACGTTCCATCAGGAACTCAGACTGGTATACTGCTTCAAATACCAGAGAGGGTAATCGTCCTCGCCCTCCATCGAGGCAATGGCATCATGATTTCAGTAACTGGATTTACACTTTCTTAAGCAACCAGTATAATATTTTTTTTACAAAGCCGGATTTTACGTGAGTTCATCACGCCGACCTATACGTATTTCACTAAGCCGGATTTTATGTGAGTTTATCATGCCGACCTATACGTATTTGACTAAGCCGGATTCTACGTGAGTTTATCATGCCGACCTATACGTTTTTTTTAAATTTAGTCTGCATAACATTATTTTCGTAACTGGATTTACGCTCTCTTCAGCAACCAGTATAATGTATTGTAACCAATGATATAAAGAATTAAGAAGGGCACTCAGCCTTCATGAGTTAGAATATTCAATTAGGGCAAAAAATTTAAAAAAATAAACAATTCAGAAACCTGGTATACATTAAATCAAAGAAATAGGGTGTTAATCTTTTTTTTTTCTTAAAAAAGAAAACATTTTTAAAAAATCATTTCAGAGCACCTCGGTCACAATTAGAATTTGTTTACACAATGCAAACGCATTTCAGTTATTACATTCATAATTAACTTTTTCCCAAATTTCAGGGTACATTTAAAAAGTATGTGTATTTTTTTCAAAACTTGATTTACAAAAGATCATCAAAATTGAATTCCAAAATTTAAAAATTATTTCAAGTATTTTAGTTCATCGTTAAAATCAAATTATGTTAGTTAACTTCTTTGCAAAGTTATTCATTTATTATTTTAAAAACAATCTTCTCAAAAGGTCATAAACTTCAAATAGACCCATTTTTTCGTAATACAGTTCAAAAATTATTCCAAACATTTGGTTCATCATTAATATTAATCTTCCTTAAAGATAATAGAAAATTCATTTTGAATCAATTTACCCTTCACAATGAGATTCAGTGACATTCCAAAACTTTTTTATTTCGTAATAATTATTTTTATTTAATTGATTCTTAAAAATCATTTCTTCTTTTAGACCATTATCAAGGTCATTTCGAATTCAGAAACTTTTCACGTTAATTAACTTTTTTTTTTTCAAAGTAATTATTTTATTATTTAAAAGCAACTCTTTTCCTAAACTCACTCACAAGGATTATTTCGAATTAATAAACTCCCGCCACACCTGGGAGTTACATTAGTTAACGACCAGTTCTGTATAGTTAACAGCTCGAAAAAATAAAGTTTCAATTAAAGAGAGATCTTTCTAGACTGAGGAAATCTTTTTTTTCTTAAGAATTAATTCAATTTTACGTATATACTCCTCAGTCAATATTTCAGGGACCCCTATCATACGGTCTAATTTCAAATAAACCTTCAATTAAAGAATTCGCTCGAATAATTCTTCCTTAAAAATAATCTAGAATTCAGGAAAATTCCTTTCGTTAGTCAAATAATATTTCCTTAGAAATTATAAAAAAAATTCAGAGAATATTCGAAATGTAATAGCGTAATTTTTCTTTCAAAACACTATGAACATTTCAGAGAACTCTTAAAAAATTAACGTAATCATGTAACAGTTGGCTTTTCCAAACACTCGAAGATTTCAAAAAAGTACTTCAAGTTCTGTTTGAATAATTGTCTCTTTTTATTTTTTAATAAAAAACAATTGAAGACATCATTTAATGTAATTTAACAAAGCATAAATATTTTTGTTCTTTAAACTTGGTAGAAAATTTTTTAAAAAATCCAAGTTAATTCGTTATTATATGCCCTCCTGCAATCAGCCATGGGGGGTTAGCTATACAATCATTAAAACACAAGAGTAGAGAGAGCGAATGAAGGGGAAAAGAAGGGGATAGAGACAGAGCGATGCCATTACACACTCCACCACCCTCATAATATCATTACGTAATAACAAAAAAAAATCTTCGACAATTCACTCTCTCGTCCTCATAGACCCTAAAAGGTAAGGGAATGAGAGAGAGAGAGATAGAGAGAAGAAGAGAGAGAGAGAGAGGCAGCTAGCTTTGTTCTTCCACCCATCCCTCAATACCCTCACAAACACCATGACGAGGTCATCTTCACTTCTTTCCCATGTGCGGCCATTGTTTTAAACAATTGAGTGACAGGTAGACTTAACCTTACTACAGTTTAAAAAATATAACAAAATAGAAAAACAATCTTATTTTGAACAATTTTGTAAAATCCATTCTCACACAAAACTTTCATATTATCTAACCCCAATTTTCTTTTTTGCCAGTAACATTTTTTTCTTTTCTTTTTAAACAGACAAAACATCAATAAAAAAAACATTATCAATTAAAAAAAAGTCCCTTATGTTTCAGCGTTAATTGTTACCTAACCTGAAAAAGGACATATCAACTGTTCATGACACAGTGCCGAAACAAAGTTCCATTTTCTCAAATACAAACTGAAAAAGTTATTAAACTTCTACAAAGTTCTTACATTTGAAAAGTCAAAAGCAATTTTTTAAAAAGTCCTATATTTTTATAAACCTGAAATAAAGATCAGATAAAAAATGTTAGGTATCCTTTTTTCTTTCCTTTTTTTTTCTTTTTTAAATTTATTTTTCGAGCTTCGTGTTTGAAGGATTTTTTGTTTCTTTTTTTCTTTCATGTAATAACAAGATGCATAGATATACACACATATAGATATATATCCTGAGAGAGACAGAAAGAGAAAGCGTGAGAGAGAAAGAGATATTGCATATTCTAAAGACAATTTCTTTTTGTCTCTGTTTTTTTTGTGTGTAGGACACATTTCTTACTTTTTTTTTCGAAGGGTTACTTTCAATACTCTTTTTTTTTAAATCGATCTTTTGTAAACTGTTTTTTTTTTTGTAGGTGCAAGACACTTTTTTGTTCAGGTTCTGAATTTTCTTTTTGAGTGCGTTTTTTTTGTGCGCGTGTGTACTGGTCTGCCATTTTTTAAAAAATTTTGCCAGAAATAATAGTTTTTTTTCCGTTTTTAAAGACCGTGGACCATTTTTTTTGTTATTCGATTCGTCTAGTGGTCATTATTTTTGGTTGTGCCGTGGGTTTAAGGGTCGAAATTATTTCCATGCTGTGAAACAATATATCCTGGTCACGGCACCATTTATACCTATATCAGCCGGTCACTGAGGTGTGACCGACAGACGTGGTATAGTAAATGTCTTAAAGCGGTTTCATGAAGATATGAAGATGGGCCAGTCATTAGGGTCTGTGTAGTAAGAAGAAAATCATACCTGAGATGTTGGATCTGGGTGTGGCTCCTTTATTTTCTCAAGATGATCTCTTCACCCTGGTGGCATTCTGGTGGGAATCTTCATCTCTTTGTCCTCAGGGCCGCCTTTCGACTTCAGACATTTATGAAGGCATTCATGGCAGACACAAGAAAAACGACACGCGACACAATTGTAATATACATAAGGTATAACTAACTATTTTATTTTACATTAGAGATACAATATATATTACAAAAAAAACAATTTAAAAGTGGACAATAGGCTTTTCAAAGCTAACTAACCTACCCTAACTAGTGTTGAGGGAGGGGGTGCCCCCCTCATTTACGGAGAGACAAACTATGCGTCCTCACATCATGGTGGTCGTGCAGGAAAGAGACAGAAAGATAGCAAGGGAATTATGGGAAGGGATTTCTTTGTATCTCTACGCTCATGGACAAATTACCACCCGTCCACGCTGCAGAGTGTGTTAGAAACAGTGGCACAAGGAAATAGTGCCACACTAAGCCAGCATTCTTTACACGCTACGTTGATGATACTTTCGCATGCTTTCCCTCACGGAGTGAAGCTGAACAGTTTCTTCATCTTCTTTGCAACCTGCATCCATCGTTACAATTTACTATGGAGGTTGAGGACTGTGGCTCTCTCCCATTCCTCGACGTTCGTGTTTCTAAAGTTGGTACTACGTTTGAGACCTCTGTATATAGAAAACCTACATTTACAGGGTTCTATCTTAATTGGTTTTCCTTTGCCCCTCAGTCTAGAAAAATAAACCTCATTAGCGCTCTTACGCATCGTGCACTTATGATTTGTTCACCAAACCGTCTTGATACGGAACTTGGTGAAATCACAAATATTTTTCTTAGCAATGGATATCCCATAAATATAATAAAATCTACTATTGAACGTAAAATTACTACATTTAATAGTATTAAACATATCGGTCCATCACGTTGTCCCATTTATTTAAAATTACCATGGTTGGGTCCTGTTGGCCTTCATATTGTTAAAAGGATTTCTTCTGCTACTCAACGTTGTTTTCCAGCTATTATGCTTAGAGTAGTTTACACAACTCGAACCTTTTTCTCTTCTTTTCGTAAAGATGTTTTGCCAACCATTCAAAAGAATTCTGTTGTTTATAAATTTGTTTGTCAGTGTGGAGCTGACTACGTTGGCAAAACATCCCAAAGATTAGAAATGAGAATATCCCAACATATCCCTCGGGATATTCGACTACACCAGGTTTCGAGAACATCCGGGCACTCCCAAGCTCATGAGTCCGCTATTGGTAACCACCTGATGAGTATAAATAGGTGTTCTGATCAATATTCCGATGGGTGGTTTTCTGTTTTATACAGTGCGAGGTCGAACTATCATCTCAATATCATTGAGGCGTTAGTTATTAACAACTCTCGACCTAGCCTGTGTAGACAAAAGATTTTAAAACATCAGTTGGAGATATTCATTGATTTAAAACCACCTGAACAGTGAGATATTTTTTTTTCTTCACTGTTCTTCCAACTGAAACCAAATTCCCTTCTTCCCTCATTCGTTTCTTAGTTTTTAATTTATCATTCTGACGTTTCCTCTTAGAGGGTCAGACGATAAGGCCTTAAGGTAATTTTAATAATTTCACCTGCCCGTTTCTTGTTTTTTTTTTTTTTTTTTTTTGGTATTTAAATTATATTAAATTATGTTTCCTCTGAAATTTCTCCTTCCATTTTGCTGTACCAAAAATTTACATATATATATATATATATATATATATATATATATATATATATATAGAGAGAGAGAGAGAGATAATGTGTGTGTATTATATGCATATGTATGCATATATGTATGTCTGCATGCATGTATGTATGTATGTATGTCAGGTAATGTCATATGCTACTGGTACCATGTAACCTAGTACTACCTACCTCATGGTCGGGTCACCGGCGACTAAACTGGTTCCCCCACCAGACTTGTTTGGTGAGGAGCGTGGCTAGTCCCCTGAGGGATTAAAAACAAGACCTTCCAAAGGGCGAATGAACCCTTTGTCGAGGTTAACGGCCAACTAGCACTGTGTTTGTATGCATGTATGTATGTATGTATGTATGTATGTATGTATGTATGTATGTATGTATGTATGTATGTGTGTGTGTGTGTTGGGATGGAGAGGGCTCTCGTAACCCATGGTGAAGGCAACCTTTCTAGGAGAAGCAAATCTCTGATTTAAAAAAAAACACAAAGCAGGAGACCAGTACCCACATTAAGCTGGTCTGCAGTTTAACTTGTTGCTGGCTATCTTGCTCTTGCTTGTTGCTGGATCTCAACATTTTGAACCGAGAGAGAGAGATTTATCTGCCGTACAAAGCTAAGACTCTGTAACATCATTAAAATGGTCCTGCGGCGATGGAAGCTAGTTTTGGGCTCATGGACTTTAAGTGTCTGAGGGAGTGGCACTCGTCTGACAAGACGTTGCAATCATCATGTATGTATGTATGTATGTATGTATGTTTAAAACGTAGTACATAACAGTTACAAACAAGTGCTGAAATCAAACGCCCTGCACAAGCAATCCATTAGCGACAGCGGTAATAATTATGACGTTTCATGTTTGTATTCGGGGAGTATTTTGTGTAAAATAGAGAAACGTCAACTTGTAATGTAGCAAATTACGAAGGCAATGTATAGAAATGCCGATAAGGCCTGGCAACCGCCGGGTCGAGCTTGAATAAACACAACAGCATATAATTTAACGCACACACATACACACACGCACACACGCATGTACGTATATATTTTTAACCATTGCGTATTCGTTTATTACTTTACTAACTTTGCCAGCTCGCTAACGCTTCGAAAAGGAGGAGTCGATATAGACAGCTGACAATATACATAGACATGATAGAAAAGAATAGATACTGAGATAAATATTTTTCCTAAGATTAATATATGCTTATTTATATTTACGGATAACAATAGTGCTGCAGTAACTTAGATTATCTCATTAAAATTGCATCTAATAACATTGAAGCATGTTACGAACCAAAGTAGCA
This sequence comes from Euprymna scolopes, assembly GCF_053919585.1. Classification (NCBI taxonomy): domain Eukaryota; kingdom Metazoa; phylum Mollusca; class Cephalopoda; order Sepiida; family Sepiolidae; genus Euprymna; species Euprymna scolopes. The sequence continues at coordinate 4,761,197 of NC_136514.1, read as the reverse complement.
TCAGATTTATCAGACTTTCTGCGAGAACGAATCGTGGGTCAACATCAAGGTGGTCTTAGTCAACGCAAATCAGCAAGAAATCTTTCTATTTTTAATAGAGTGATTGTACAATTCACAAGAGAGGACAAAGAGTGCACAAAACCTCATCCAGGTCGTCCCGGGCGCTCTGAAAAAAACCTTGCGTCTTGTGAAAAGAAATGTTGAAGAGGATCCTCGATGCAAAGCCTCTGCAACACAAGCTGGTCTCAGTCCCAGAACAGCTGTCAGCATCTTTATAAGCTGGGTTACTATAGTTGAGCTGCAAGAAAGAAACCTCTTCTTCATCCTGCCAATATCAAGCACAGAAAAGACTGGGATCATGAGAGAGACTTATGGCCTTTTGAATGCCATTTTCCTTGATGAGTCACGATTTGCATTATTTCATCACAATGGAAAGATATGAGTATGGAGGCTCCCTCAGCAAGAGTTTGACTTAAAAAGACTGCAGCCAACGTTGAAACATGAGGGTTTCTCGGTTATGGCATGAAGTACAATGTGGAGTGATGGTCGCTCAGTCCTGGTGGAGTGCGAAGGAAACATCAATTTTTTTTTTTACATGGAGTTCACCACTTATCAAGGCCCAAGAGCCACTCGGGGATAAGGGTTATTGTGTGTACAGTAATCAAAGGGATAGTGTAGTAATAGTATGAATTGATAAAGTGTCATTACTTAAGGGGGCGGTTCATCAGGAATTTGTTTGTGTTGGACTTGAAGACATCTAGGTTGAAGTCGGGAGGGAAACAGGTAAGGAACCTTCACAAAAATAAAAGGAAGTCATCTTCTAAACCCGAACTTTTAGCATTATAGCATTAAACATGGCAAGAAATTTCTCAGGATGATATTCGTTAACTGATCAATAACATGCCTAGAAGGGTCCTAGCATTAAACACACCATCAACCAAGCATTAGTTATTAAATTTATGACCATTTATTTTTGATTTTGTTCTATAATATATATATATATATATATATATATATATATATATATATATATATATATAACTACTTAATTTACTCACATAAAATTAATATACGAAAGTATAGATTTATGCGTAAACTTTAAGTATTTACTTCAAAAGTGCTCAATACGTAGGTAGAGCTAGTTAATAATTTATAAAATATATATGGCGTTTCATCCACTCTAGGACTCTTCAGGCTTAAGCGGAATATTCAGTGTAGCTTAATCGCCATATATATTTTATAAATTACTATATATATAATATAACAATATATATATAATCGCCATATATATTTTATAAATTACTATATATATAATATAACAATATATATATAATCGCCATATATATTTTATAAATTACTATATATATAATATAACAATATATATATAATCGCCATATATATTTTATAAATTACTAACTATATATAGACATTTATATATACATATATATACATATATATATGTATTTTTTTATTTTTCTTTATGTAAATACAGTCATTTTTTGCTACGATGTGCAGACCGTTTCGATCACAATTGATCTCATCAGGCAAGAAAATGAAAAGATCTATGGATCTATATTGAAAAACTTTGTTAAACTTTGTGACATATTTCCATTCTATGGAGGTCAGGTGCGAATGAACACCCCATAATTTTATTATACCATATTTCTTCAAACTGAAACATAATTATCAAAGTATACTTACGCATATAGATATGAAAAGTCTTTATTAAAGTTTGTGCCTATTTCCATTCTATGGAGGCCAGGCGCGAACGCAGACCCCACAATTATATTATACCACCCTATTTAAGTTAAAACATACTTATCAAAGTATTCTTATGTACATCTATATCAAAAACACTTGTAAACGTTTTTTTTTTTTATTTCCATACTTTGTGGACCAGGCGCATACGCAGACCCCACAATTTTAATATCTCCTATCATTATATGTGATCAGTTTTATATAATAGTCAACCATATAGGAGGCTATTCGTGACCAGACACACACACAGACGTTCATCTCTCTCTCTCTCTCTCTATATATATATATATATATATATATATATATATATATATATATATACACACTAGCATTTCAGCCCGGCTTTGCCCGGGTGTTTTGAGGTGTACGCTTAGCAAAACAAAAAAAAAGTCAATTTTTTTTTAATTTGACCCCTATTATGACCCCTTAAAATTTATAGTTTCGGACTCAAATCACTTTATTAAGTTAGATCCAGGTTCAAGGAACCTATATCTTAAATTTCAAGTGTTTAGACCCAAAATTGTCGGAGGAGTTTGGTAGAGTTCTTAAAGGTCAAATCGTTGAAATTTGACCCCTTAACAGCCAAATTTCTGGCTGACACCCGTCACATCGATTTTCCCAAATCTCAGTACCCGGTATTTCAAATTTCGAGTCTATAGACTAAAAATTGACAGAGTTATTGCGTAGGGAAATGTACACAGACAGACAGACAGACAGACAGACACGTTCACTTTTATAGATATATAGATAAGATATATATATACACGCACACACACAACGAATATTTATTTGCCACACTCCCTTGTTGTGGGAGAATATTCTTTATATAAATACAAAGGCGTGGAAATGAGTTAAAATCAAAACGATTTAAAATTATGTCGCATTATAAAAAGCTATTGATCAATTTTAATTGTTCGTAATAAGTGTTTTATTTCCTGCCTTGTTTATAGTTTACTGAAGCTTTTGTCTTATAAACTTATTTTTTTCTGTTTGATTTTGATATTATATATATATATATATATATATATATATATATATATATATATATATATATATATATATTTACCAGTGGTGAAAAAACCGGATTAGAGTGCTCAATGTGTAGTCAGAGCAGTATATAGGAAATTTATTACTGTGAGTCCAGAATGAGTTTACAAATTGTTTCAGCTAGAGGAAAATCCTCAAAGAGAGGAAAAATCCAACTAGCATCGTCAGAATTCATAGATGGGCTCTATGAATTCTGACGATGCTAGTTGGATTTTTCCTCTCTTTGGGGATTTTCCTCTAGCTGAAACAATTCGTAAACTCATTCTGGACTCACAGTAATAAATTTCCTATATATATATATATATATATATATATATATATATATATATATATATATATATATATATATATATATATATATATATATATATATATATATATATACTAAGTTATAAAATATATATGACGATTAAGCTACACTGAATATTCCGCGTTTCATCCACTCTAAGGACTCTTCAGGCTTATGCGCGAATTTTGTGGTTGTCTGTCGTTTTTATATACGCACCTTCTATTTAGATTTTAGTTAGCCAATCAGCTTTCAAGTATCCACCGCACCCCTCCCATCAGCCAATGAACATGCACTTACCAGACAAAGGCATATTTGACGTTTGTTTGACCTGTTTCTTTGTGTGTGCTATTTAGCCTGGATATCTAGTTTCTTGACCTGTTTTAAATCTAGGTTAGTTTTTTTTTATGTTAGTTTATATATATATATATATATATATATATATGTATATGTACATATATATATGCATATATGTGTGATAGTTTATGTATATTCATGTTTATTTAATTAATTTATTTGTCTATTTTCTATTGTCTTTTTTATTTTTTGTTAGTTTTAAAATTATTTTGTATCGCTATCCTAGAGTAAATTTTATCCTGTGAACACAGGTGTTCGCTATTTCTCTTCTACAGTTTAATAAATGTTGGGATTTTTTTAAAGTACAGAATAGTAAATTTTTCATGGAGGCATAATCTACATAGGTCGACTAGGTCTCTACATGTGGTAGCTTGTCTTATTATTTTCCATTCGACTACCGGCGAATGTCCGCTTTCCTTGAGTTCTCAGTATTTATTTGCTATCGTTGTTTTCATACGGTGTTTGTTTTTTTTGACTTTTGTGGTCATAATATCGAGTTTTGAAATCTAAGGAAGTCATGCCTACGTAATATTTCTTGTTATTCGGGTTTTCTTTCGCAAATATTGTGGCCTGGTAAACTACGCTTTTGGTTAACCAAACCATGGATTAAAGAAATTAAAATAAACCCTTTATATATTCCTTTTGTCAAACAATAAATTCTTAAAGCGAATATGTCTCTATATTTTGTTTTTTCAGAATTTAAAACTTAACCACGAAACTTATATATTGCTCTATTCTTAAATATTGAGCTTTCCCTTTTGGGCTAGGATCTCCTTGAAAGTATTATTTAAGTAATATCTATCAGGATTTTTCATCTGATTCCTATCAGTGTCTTATCTTTCTTATCTATATATATAAAAATGTAAAGTTGGTTCGTTCTAAACAAATAAAACCCTATTTCTAAGTTACCAATTTATTTGAAATTTTCAGACAACCCATCTTTAGAGTCGAGGTATGTTTTTATGTTATTGAAATAAATTTACCTCGCGATTTATTAAAATTAAAATATTAAATAAAATAAATATTTTTTTTTTTTTACTGCGAATCTGTTCTGTTGATAAAACTGAACTTTCGGTTCGATTCATTTCACAGCCACGAATTGACGAAAGATTTCATTTTCTGTTAACTCGATAAGTAAAAAAAAAACAAAAAAACTTACTCATGCAGAGAGTGATCCGTGCTGAAATAATAATGTTATTATTTAAAAAGCCATTCTTAACATGGGGAAGGGAGGGTGTTTTGTACCTATTCTGTACTTTAACCTTACAATTGAATAAAAACATATCATAAAACTTTAAACGTGGAAAACGATTTAAAAAAAATAGCGCGGATCACTCTCTGCATTAGCACACACACACACACACAAAATAATAATAATAATCCCATATTTTAAAACTTTAAATTCATTTTTGTACTTATGTTTTTTAAATTTTATTTATGTTAAGGCTTCACTCATGAAACATTACGTATTAATTGTTTAGTTTATTTTCACGGCATTGTTTACATAAAAAAGTTTTTTTAACTTTTTCTGGTAATCTCCAAAAATACCGTTAGGGCTTACAACATGGCCGCCAGAAGAGTCAACAAAAAACTGCGAATAAAATATATAAAACTCGTAATTTCTGTTTTTAAAGTGGGTTGTCAATTTTCTTTATGAAATATACTTCCAAAATAAACTATTACAGTCGTTTAATGTCTACGCATGTTCGTAGACATTTTGTAAACATTGTTTTTAAAAAAATAAAAAATAATACTTCTATTATGTTTTAAACGACTGTAATAGTTTATTTTGGAAGTATATTTCATAAAGAAAATTGACAACCCACTTTAAAAACAGAAATTACGAGTTTTATATATTTTATTCGCAGTTTTTTGTTGACTCTTCTGGCGGCCATGTTGTAAGCCCTAACGGTATTTTTGGAGATTACCCTTTTTCTAAACTGTTTCATTTTTACGACATGCCTCAACGTATTATAAACACCCTAACCCCCCATGTTAAAAAAAAACAAAAAAAAACGCCCTTCCATAAACCTCGAAAGCCGTTCTTAACATGGGGAAGTTAGGGTGTTTATAATATGCTGGGGCGAGTCGCAAAATTAACGAAGTTGCTATCTATTATTTATTGCAAAAATTGCTTGAAATTTATTTGTTTGACAAAAAAATTAAATTTTGGTACTCCTTGGGCGTTGAATTCCATGGCGACCAGTAGAAAAAAATAATAGTCGCTCCCTTAGCCCTTAGTCTCCCACCTCACCCCGCGCGTAACATATTTTATTTACTGACGTTGCCGTAACTAAACGATTATCTGTCACATTTACAAACATTTATTTATTTATTTATTTATTTTGAAAAAAATTTTACTTTTTATGAATATAACAAAAGAAAAATGGGTACTCACATACACACATACATACACACATACACACACATATACACACACATACACACACGCGTACACGTACACGCGCGCATGTGTGTGTGTGTGTGTGTGTGTGTGTGTGTGTGTGTGTGTGTGTGTGTGTGTGTGTGTGTGTGTGTGTGTGTGTGACGAAAGAGAAAGATAGGAAGGGCAAGAGATAAAAAGACAAAGAAAAAGAAAGATAAAGACTTATGAGTAGTGTAATTCGCTATTGTGAGGCGTATGTTGTTTTCCTAATGAAGAAATACCTGAGATGCAAATTTTCTCGGCTATTTTTTTGCCGACAATTAAATTATAATAGAATAAATGTTGGCATCTCGGTGAAGGCCGTATTTTCATTCGTTTTAAATCACACAAAAATGTAGACAATCATTCCGTCGCACGGCGAAGGGAGATGTGCGCACGCGCGTGTGTGTTGTTGGCAATTTTCCTAGTAATACCTTCTATTTTAGGGAAGTGGAGTGTTTATTACTTCTCGATATATATATATATATATATATATATATATATATATATATATATATATATATATATATATATATATTACACAGTGATCACCACTTATCAAGGCCCGGAAGCCACTCAGGGATAAGGGTTATTGCAAGTACATTACGTTAGTGTGGAGATTTGATGAAGTGTTTAATTTAGGGGGCGGTTCATTAGGAATTTGTTAACATTGGACTTGAAGACATCCAAGTTGTAGTCCGGAGGGAAGCAGGCAGACGGAACAGAGTTCCACAGGCGTGCAGTTCTAAGAAAGAGGCTTTGTTCATGGAATCTGCGTTTTGATTTAGGCACAGATATAGAGTGGGGGAAATTTTTCACAGTGGATTCAGCTAGACGGGTGTTTTTCGTGAAAGATTGGCGAGGGGGGACCAGAGATTGGAGTTCAGACGAGCACCTGCCATGAAAATAACGATAAAACAAGGATAGGCTCGCAACGTCTCTTCTGTGGGAGAGAGGTTGCAGGGTAGAGAAAAGGGCATCCCCACTAAGCCACGAAGTCTATTTTGTACTCTGTCAAAGCATGATAGGCTGTTTTTGGCCGCTCCTACCCAGATATGGCAACAGTATTCCATCCTTGGACGTACTTGGCTTTTATATATATATATATATATATATATATATATATATATATATATATATATATATATATATATGTATGTATATGTATATATATGTATATATATATGTATGTATATATATATATATATATATATATATATATATATATATATATATATATACATATATATATACTAGCAGGCTGCCCAGCATTGCCCGGTCGTAAAATACGCTTAAATATGATATTTTGATTAATGCAGATTTCGTATTTATTATTATATTATATTGGACCCAATATATAGTAATGATTTTAAAAAGTTAAAACAAATGACTCGTGCGCGACCACCGAAAATCGAAACCAAAACGTTTAACTTACGATTTACTGTTTCCTTTGACGTTAATGCCTGAGCTAGGAAAACATGTTTTTTGCTAGGCCAAAAATTAAAACATGGAATAAGAGCTATTACTTTACGCATGCATATTCGTAATGCTGCCGTTCGACCTTCATCTGGAAAATTCCATTTTTTTTAAATATATATAGAAAGAGGTTTGTGTTTACTATAACCTTATTACGCAAATATAAATCATGTAGAATATCTGCATGAATATAATTTCACGTAATAGTCATCTTAAGATAATCATCGCATGAGAAAACTGAAAAACCTAATAGGGAATTAATAAAAAGGAATGTTTTAAAGAATATCTAAATTAGATCTTTTGCAGGGGAATGCAATTCCACGACCCATATATAACAAAAGTATATTTTCTTTTCAAATAAATAGAAAAAATTTTTTAATATGAATATGAATACGCAAAAATCCAAATTTATAGGAGAATATATATATATATATATATATATATATATATATATATATATATATATATATATATATATAGTGGAGATTTTAATTTATAAAAACTGAAAAAAGTGCTCAATACTGTTGTATAGCTAATATGCGTTTTATTTTTTATTGCCATATCTTTCTGTTAAGTTACATTATTGTTTCGGCTACACGGCCGTTTTTTGTCGTCTGTAGCGTCCTCAGACTTTTACAGAAATATATATATATATATATATATATATATATCAAGTTAAAGGTATTCAGGAGGTAAAACTCGTGAGTTTAACGAGGTTATTAGGAGTGCTCAATACAAAAGAGAAAATATTTTTTTTATTGATATAGACGAATTTACATGTTCGTTACAATGGACATGCTAATGTTTCGGACAAATGGTCGGTCAATACCATAAGTCCTCGCCAGGAGACTTAATAAAGTCTCACTTTCACTGAAGAAATTTGGTTCTTAAACTAAAGATGAGAGAAAATTTTGTTTAAAAATAAAACGTGTTAATATTTAGGGGGAAGGGTTATGTGACATTTAAAGCTCCAGACATTGAAAATGATTGCAGAAGAAGAATGTGAAAAAACAGAAAGAGAAGGAAAAAGGGTGAAAGAGCAAGATTCGGTGTAATCGTTGTTGTAGGTGTAAGTAGAGAGGGAAAGGGTCAATTACGGCATCATAAGACATAAAGGGAGGGTGAACGTAAATAAACTATCTACAAAACGGGCACGGGGTAAATCAAAAGAGTAAATTTCATCTGAAAAAGATCGAGCAAAAAAGACTTGTTCGTAAGAGAACGAGGATATAGGAATGCTTAATGAGCATATTTAAAATACATAATTTAATGTAGTACATAAACATACGTACACATATACATTCATATGCATACATCCAGACATATATACACACATGCATATACGTAATAAGAATATTGTGATATGTTTAAATAAAAACAATATTGTAATATGTTTCAGAAATAGCAATATTGTGATATGTTTAATTATAACAATATTATGATATGTTTAAGTAATAACAATATTATGATATATTTAAATAATAACAATATTGTGAAACGTTTAAATAATATCAATATTGTAATCTGTTTAAATAATAACAGTATTGTGATATTTTTAATAATAACAAGGTTTTGATATTTTTAGCTAATGAAAATATTGTAATATGTTTAAGTAATAACAATATTGTAATATATTTAAATAATAAAAATATTGTAATATGTTAAAGTAAAACAATATTGTAATATGTCTAAGTTATGACAATATTGTAATATGTTAAAGTAATAAAAAGATAGTGATATGTTTAAATAATGACAATTTTGTGATACGTTAAAGTAATAACAATATTGTAATATTTTAATATATTGTAATATGTTTAAGTAATAATATTATGGAAATATGTTTAAATAATAACAATATTGTGATGTATGTATATAATAACAATATTGTGATATGTTTAAGTAAAACAATATTGTAATATGTCTAAGTAATAACAATGTTGTAATTTGCCAAGTAATAAAAAGATTGTGATATGTTTAAATAATGACAATTTTTCATACGTTTAAGTAATAACAGTTTTTTGATATATTTAAGTAATAACAATTGTAATATGTCGCAGTAATAACAATATTAACATATGTTTTAGTAATAAAAACATTGTGATATGTTTAAGTAATAATATTATTATATGTTTAATAACACCAATATTGCGATATGTAAAAGTAATAACAATATCGCAATATGTTTAATGTTTAAATTATAACAATATTTTGATATGTTTAAGTAATAACAATATTGTAATATCTTTAAGTAAAAACAATCTTTTGATATGTTTAAATAATAAATATGTAGTAGTATGCTTAAGTAATAACAATGTTGTGATATTTTTAGTATATCAATTTTATAATATGTTTAAGTAATAACAATATTGTAAAATGTTTAAGCAATAACAATATTATGATATGTTTACGTAATAATAATATTGTAATATTTTTAAGTCATTGTAATATGTTTAAGTTAAAATGCTATTACGATATGTTTAACTAATAACAACATTGTGATATGTTTAAGAAATAACAATATTGTAATATGTTCAAGAAATAACTATATTGCAATATGTTTAAGTAATAATAATATTGTAATATGTTTAAGAAATAACAATATTGTAATATGTTTAAGTGATAACAATATTGTAATATGTTTAAGAAATAACAATATTGTAATATGTTTAAGAAATAACAATATTGTAATACGTTTAAGAAATAACAATATTGTAATATGTTTAAGTGATAACAATATTGTAATATGTTTAAGAAATAACAATATTGTAATATGTCTAAGTAATAACAATATTGTAATATGTTAAAGAAATAACAATATTGTAATATGTTTAAGAAATAACAATATTGTAATATATTTAAGTAATAACAATATTGAAATATGTTTAAGTAATAACAATATTGTAATATGTTTAAGAAATAACAATATTGTAATATGTTTAAGAATAACAATATTGTAATATGTTTAAGAAATAACAATATTGTAATATGTTTAAGTAATAACAATATTGTGATATGTTTAAGAAATAACAATATTGTGATATGTTTAAGTAATAGCAATATTGTAATATGTTCAAGTAATAACAATATTGTGATATGTTTAAGGAATAACAATATTGTAATATGTTTAAGTAATAACAATATTGTAATATGTTTAAGAAATAACAATATTGTGATAAGCTAAAGCAGTAACTATATATATTTTAAGTAATAATAATATGGCGGTATACTTTAGTAATGACATTATATGATATGCTTAAGTAATTAGTATACTGTAATATGTTAAAATAATAACAATATTATATGTTTAATAATAATAATAATATTGTGCTATGTTTTAGTAATAACAATATTATTGTTTTTAATTTTATGTCATATAACATGTTAAAGTTATATCAAAATTGTGATATGTTAAAGTGATAATAATATTGTAATATATTAAAGTGATAACAATATTGTAATATATTAAAGTGATAACAATATTTTAATATATTAAAGTGATAACAATATTGTAATATATTAAAATGATAACAATAATTTGTTACCTACAAAACAAATATCAATGAGAGAAAACTGAAATAAAAATTAACCCATATAAAGAATATATACAAATTTAAAGAAGTCTATATGTAGAACCACCTGCTCTCATTCTCGTTTGACAACCACCGACACTAACACTGTTTCTATGGTTTCCTTTTTCTCATTCCTCTCTTCTTACTGTGCTGCCCTCTCTTATATAGGTGGCTGCCGAGGAGAGTATACGGGTTCACAAGTGTACCAAAAATTTAAAACAACTCTAAATATTGATTGGACTCTAGGTACGTGTATGATACCATCGTGGACAAAGACCTTATAATCGCTCACGTCCACATCTGCATAAGCTGTCGAGACGTCTTTTTTGTTGCTTGACGTCAGTTCGTCTTGATCTGCTCCGAGCCACAACTTGCGTTCAACTGTGTTTAATTCGCAATTCCATTAACTTAAAATTGTCCTCAACTGTCACAAACCTAAGACTGTCCATAAATTATTCCTAAGCGTCGTAGGCTATCGCAAAACTCATTGTCCTTAAACAGTCCGTAAACTAACTCTTAATATATATTGATCTCGATATCCAGTTCTTCGTTCCAGTCATCTATCACAAGTTGATTAACAATCCTATGTCAGTTTTCTTTTGTGTGTCTTGGTGAATAACTTTCTTTCCATTGTCTTCATTTCTCATATCTTTGTTCTATAATAAATTGATTTACGTATTTTCATACTTTTTTCTTTCCTTTTTTTTCTTACTAACACTTACCGGGGGGGGGACGTCAATAATATTAGATTATCTTAAAACATGTAGCAGAGACAGAGTGTCGTGTTGGGGTTCCTATTTACAATGCCTCCCCACGGGACAGAGTTAGACACCAGGGTCGTTTTTTAACGTGGAGAAAAGGAACAAAAATAAAAATTGTCTCAGTCGTGGAGGATTTCCCTCCACTGACAGATAACAAGAAATTGAAGTGCAGCATCTGAAGAACAGATACTACACTGTGATCTTTTCCTTTCTTCTACAAACTCGTGAGGCTCTTCTGTGTAGAATCGACAAAAGTCCAGAATAGAGTAACACTCGGTAACTCGTAAATACAAAAAAAAAAGTATTTATATCAAACACATTGGAATGAATGGCTGTCTGTTTTAACGTTAATAGAATTGATTATATCTCACTTTTTCTTCTTTCAAAATCTCATTTTTTTTCGACATTTTAAGGCTGGCATAACATGCTTACCTGTCTTGGCCGCCATTAATGTCGAGTGCTAAGAACACAGAACACGTTTCCTCCATATTAAAAAAAATATCCGTATGTACCTGTTACGGAAAGAAAAAAATCGTATTCCAAAATCACGTAAATTAATAGAGTAGTTTTATTTTTAAACAGAAAATTAAATTTTATGGTTAAGCGAGGAGTGACTGTCTCACTACACAATATGGAAAACAGCCTATAGAAGCTGATAACTTCAATTAATTACATTTAGTTTCTTGTGATTCATGTAATGTTCCATGTATCCTTTTTTTAATTTTAATGCGTTTTTTTTTTACTTGGAAGTCACCACTTATCAAAGCTCGAAGGCCACTCGAGGATAAGGGTTTACGCATGATATTTGTGTTACTACTACTCTGTACTTTTACTGTGCGCTTTAAAAATGTATTTAAATAAGTACTGTTTCATTTCGTTTCTAGAACTGGTTTTTCTAGTCTCATCGTCAAAGATTTGTTTTAATTTAATGCCATAGAATAGTGTGTTATGCGCTCTATGCTTACAATTAGGTTAAGCATTCGTGTCGCAATATCATGTTGTGTTTGACCAACGATGCGTTATGTAATTTTTTATGTGACCAATAAAAATGGAAAAAGTTTTTCAGAAAGCGTAATTTTATTCCAATCATCTTCTTATCTCGTCCAGTTGCTATTTAGCAAATGCGACACGTGTTCCAAATGGTCGTTCGTTAATGCTTTGTAACACAAAAAGGAAAGAAAAGGCAAAGTGACTCAGCGATGCGTAACAACAGTCTGCATTGGATTCTCCTACAACAGTCTGTGATCCTTCTCCACGCAGCCTAATGTTATGCGGTCGAGGCCCATATAATCTGCACACGAACAATGGGAGTTTGCATCACTTTGCGAGATCACTAGTGATAAAAGTTGTGTGTGCCGCCATCATGATTCTTTCTCCCCTTCCAACCTGTCCCGCCAGCTTGATTCCACATGACGCACACTCACGCGGACACGGTAAGCTTTTTTCTTGGTTTCCACAATTTTCTCTACACTCCCTCCTGATCTCATGATCACAGACAGGGCAGGAAGATGGCGATAGTCTTCGCCGGGTCCTCCTTCAAAAAGGAACGACTCAGGCTTCATCCTCACGTGTTATTGCGTCCGCAATCTGACGGTTGAGAATCACCGCGTCTGCCGGGAAGCTGCTAATATCCAAATCACTGCCTGATGAAGCTGACATTAACCAGATCGATGGCTCACTGATCTCAGAATCCGATTCGCTTTTGTCATAGAATAGTGGTTGTGATTGTGTTGCCGGCCATAAGTCTTTAACGTCACGAGGCACACTATCAACTCGCACTGATTGCGGGCTGGCTACCTTTATGATGCGTCCAGTTCCATATATTGTCGTACACCTGCCGAGTTGTTGTTTTTTTACCCAAACAAACTTCCAGTTGGGGCAGCGGGTTGGCTTTCATGCCTTATCTCCTTACATGGTACGTGCGCAATGTGTTGGCCGGTGCTATTGAAGATGAAACGTCATCTTTTGGAGTGACGTTGTACCAGTAGATCGCCTCAGACACTTTACAGTCCTTCCTGACTGTGATGATCTTTACGGTTCTGTGGTTTCGTTCGATGATCCCATTCCCACTCGCCAAGTAGGCGCATGTCGGTCAGTATCTCCATTGGTAGGCCTCACTCAAGGAAGGCACTCGCTAACTGTTGGATAACAGCGGTCGCATCTTGCTGGCGCAGTGCCCGCCATACTGTAAACATAGATGGACCGCAATCGATAAGCGCCAAAAAAAAAAGTATCACCTTTGTAGTGAGTTATATCCATTGCCAGTCTGCTGCACGTTTCTTTTGCGAACAGTTGATACATTGATCGACTGGCAGGTTTTGCAGACTACGTTCTCTTTGGACACTTGTGGGTCGATTAATCTGGCGAAGTACAAATTTGTTTCATATTCGGATGTCCGCTTTAACAATGGATATTGGCTAACTGGTCTTGGTCAAGACGTCCTCCCACCGCCGCGCAGCTTTCAAGAGCCAATCCCTTCCTTCCTTTAGCAGATCCAGCCACCTGCGTGGTAGTCTGGTGAGGCGACAAGTCTAAAAGAGCGTCATATCCATGGTCAATCATACTTTTCACTAGTGTTTGCAGGATTCCAGCATCTCGCCAGCAACCCTTGTATTCACCCGTGCATTCTCGGTCAAATCCATCAGTGCAGGCACATCAAATGAGTGACCAAATGTAATGTCGTCGCCTTCCACTGGAGGTCCAAGTTGACTCCCCTGAGAACCGCGTCGAGCTCCGCTAAATTTATGTCTTCAGTAACATTTTCGCTTGCCTCCAAAGCCACTCCCATAGCTTCGAAACTCGCATCTACCCAGACTGTAATCTCGCTCTCGCCCATGTACCAGTCTCCTGCGACAGGATCCTGTTCTCGTATCCACTAATATGCGACAAAAAGAGGGGTCTTCAATCTCGTCATCCCATCCCTTGGTTGCTGTGGTTGCCAAGCGCTTGACAAATGCGACAGCCACCCTGAGCCATCTACACACGTCAAAATCACTAACAAATTTCCCACACAGGGAAAACACGCGTTGACAGGTCAGCAGATTGGAGATTTCAGAAATTTGATTTCCTCATCTCCATCGGAGGGGGCCGCTTTTTCCCCCAAATTTGCAAGCCAAGAATTCTGCCTCAAGCTAAGAACTATGATCGCACCGGATCCTTGCAGACCAAACCAGTCCGAAAAATGCTGGTGCCCATGTAATGCAGATACCAAACTTTCCTTGATGAAAATGTCACCGACACATGCTGACAGGGCATGCTCGATTGAGTGACTTGTGATATGATGGCGTCTGTAAGATATTTCATAATGAAAGGCGATCGTTAAACCCAATCCTAGCCGCGCGAAACAAAAGCGCTGGCCTTTGAAAAGGACAGTTTAAAATGGTTAAAGTGCTTCGTCGACGTGGATCTGAAGATATGCCTTCTGGAAACACAGAAGTAACACATCGACTCCTTGTCGTAACCATTGTCTTAACTTTTGTGCGCACACTTCTGCGTTGGCAGTGAATGCATCCACGAAGCCATTTAATTCGCGGAAGTTCAACACTGGACGTACCTTCTGCTTATGCTCTTGCATGACCGCCATTAAAGGAATCAAACCTTTGAATTGCGTCGGTTCTAAGCAGTAGGTTGTATCCGAAGGGCTTCCCACGAGACACGAGAATGTTGACTTTGGCCTGAACACCTCAATCCGTGAAGATCGACACAGTTCCGACTCCATAGGAAGCCTGAGACACTCTATCAATCATTCGAATTCTTATTCGTTGACCGCTCCACATCCGGTATCGATTCGTGCTAACTATTGACTGGAAACACCCGGCACTTTCTCTCAGTTCTTTTCCCGAATAATTTTGCGCGATGTGGCCAAGCTTGTTGCAACGACGATAGCACATTGCTAATTTGCAAACGTGGTTAAACGACTGCTGCTGCTAAATATTTTCGCTAGCCGGCTATCCTTCGGCTGCTGCTGATTTTCTCACACGACCCCATATACGCTCTGTTACATTAGTACGAACGTAAAATGCAAATTTTGTGTGTCCACTGATTTTTTTTCTAGTTAGTCACCACTTATCAAGGCCCGGAAGCTATTCGGGGGTAAGGGTTATTGAGTGTACAGTAATCAATGGGATAGTATCGTAGTAATCGTTAGTATTGGAGATTTAATAAAGAGTCTTACTTAAGGGGGCGGTTCATCAGGAATTTGTTTATGTTGGACTTGAAGACATCCAGGTTGAAGTCAGGTGGGAAACAGGCAAACGGAACAGAGTTCCACAGGCGTGCACTTCTAAGAAAGATGCTTTGTTCATGGAATCTATGTTTTGGTTTTGGCACAGATAAAGAGTGGGGAAAATGTTTGACAGTGGTTTCAACTAGATGGGTGTTTATCGTGAAAGATTGGCGAGGGGGACCAGAGATTGGGGCTCAGACGGGTACTTGCCATGGAAATAACAATAAAACAAAGACAGGCTCACAACGTCTCTCCTGTGGGAGGAGAAAAGGGCACCCCCACTAAGACACGAAGTCTATTTTGTACTCTGTCAACGCAGGATAGGCTGTTTTAAATATGGCAGCAGTACTCCATCCTTAGACATACTTGGCTTTTATACAGATAGAGAATTGCATCAGCAGTGAGATATTTTCTGGAGCGGTACCATTTTTCCAGCGACCTTGGCAACTGACTTGATGTACGTGTTCCATTACAGGTTAGGAGTAAAGGTCAAGCCCAGAAGCTTATTAAAACACGGAGCTTCCATTAGACGAGAGCCATCCATTTCAATTGATGCCAGATGGGGATCAGAGCGTTGATGATGTAAAGATTGGAGCTTGGTTTTAGATGCATTAAAAGTAACCAGGTCTGGTGCCAATCTTATTATGATGAAGTGCCAAACCAAGCTGGACTCAAAATAAACGATAGTTGCCAAATCTGCAATTAAAGAAACTCGATTTGTCAATTTAAAGTTCGCCGCTTCCAAAAACACCCTTTATATATATATATATATATATATATATATATATATATATATATATATATATATATATATATATATATATATATATATATATATAGCGTTTATGGGTGCATCTGTTATATCAGTTAAACTTCTGTATGAATTCCACGAAGATGATGCTTCAGGATTGTTTAGTCTGCATGAAGTCCTCCTCAAGTGTTGCAGCTGTTCTTTAATCTGCAGGATTGTAGGTATTTACCACCGACTCCAAAACCAAAAAGATTCGGCAGTTGCAAAGTAGGGGAAGGTTTGGTTCAGAACCCACGTAGGAATTGTGCAGAAAACAACGCTGTCATTTTTTGATTTGCGATTTCACATCTGACACCTCTTAATGCCGACACTTTCTAAATATTTACCAGAGCCCTACTTCCATCTTGCCACCGCCCGTACTACGATAAGGAAGTGTTGAACTTTGGAGGGTGGCGTTTGGGGATGACACGTTGTTGCTATACGACTGTGCAATTTTATGTCATAAAGTATTTAATAAAAAGCCATTTAAAGTAATTGGGGTTGTTATTGCTCCTTTAATATACATAAATAATAAAAAGTGATAAATTAAAAAAATATCAACTTTAACACTATGATCCGTATATTGCTGCAAACGTGATGTCGAGTCTAGTAACTCAAATATTACACTTGCATTTAATTGTTAAAAATATACCATATGCAAATAACAGTTAAACAATTTCGGAATTGAATGTTTTAACGTAGCAAAACCAAATCGCAATAAAAAAATATTTTGTTGAATGTTTCTTATTTAACCATCACGCAGCACTAGTTCTTAAAATGCTTTCGTTTTACGCAAATAACAAAATTAAACAGGATTATGTAACTAGTAGCCGCTCTGAAAATACCTAATGCCCAGTAAGCAAACTGGCCGCCTGTGTGTATTGAAACGAAAGATTTAGCAAGGGAGATAACTCTATATAACCTTATGACTTTCTTTTGGAATCAGATCAAATTTGTTAGCAAAAAAATAGAAAAGTTCAACAAACCATGTAAAAAACTAAAGATGATATTGCATCTATATACCATCTAATTGTTTTGTCCAAGTTGACTAAAAATGATACGTACGGCCACTACCTCCTCTGATACGCTGTTCTATGGAATAGTTGTGGTAATTGGAATGTTTTCAATTTTTTTCTTTAAAATCTCAAATTTTGATGCTTTTCCATTGTGTATACCAAGACTTCTGAACAGTTGATTGAAGGGGGGTTCTGTCATGGTTTTGCCATTGCCTACTCAGATTGTTCACGAACCCACTCTTGTGCCCGATACTACCGGTCAGTATGCAAGCCTTCTAGACCTTTTTCTCAAAACTTCCCCTGAGCTATGTTCATGTTCCGTTCTATCTCCTCTGGGATCTTCCGTCAACTCAGTTGTATCAGTTACGATAAAAATGAAATGTAATAAGTCTTTAGACGTACCTCTCCACTCTATGTCTGACTGGGATAGCTTCCGTACATTTATATCTGATCTACCTCTGCATTCCATGTTTAAAAAGGATGTGTCCTCTAGAGTATCAGACCTGACTGAATGCTTAATTGTAGGCATAGACTGATTCATACCATCCAAAAAATTCTAACAAAAACCTAACAGCCAGCCATGGTCTCCTCAGAATGTGCTGCTGCCATCGCGCACAGAAATCACTTTTCCCATAGCTACCAACATAATAGATGTACTGAGACTAAAGCTGCTTTCAGGACTGCCAGCAACCACTGTAAAAGGGTAATAAAAAATGCGAGAGTGCTATATGCTCAGTCCGTTAACTCCAAAGAAGCTGAGCAGCGGCTTGGTTCCCATCAGTTTTGGCAAATAGCAAACAGGATCTTGAATAGAAGCGTGCGTTCTATACTAACCATCATCAATGGACCTGAGGGCATCTCGTCAGCATCAGACAAGGCCAAACTATTTGCAAAGAACTTTGCAGGTTATTCTACCCTATGCGACGAAGGCCATCAACTCCCCATATTTCCTCCCATAACAGACAACACGCTATGCAACATACAAATAACCTTGATTCCAGTAAAGCAACTGGCCCTGACGGCATTCCAATGATAGTGTTGAAAAAGCTTCAATCAAAACTTGCCCCCATACTTACAAAACTGTTTAAGCGTTGCCTTGAGGAGAAGTGTATCCCAACACCCTAGAAAACCTCATCAGTATGCACTATATTTAAGAATTCAGGTGATAAGTCATCTCCTTCTCAGTACAGACCAATAAGTCTCCTGCATGTCATGAGTAAGTTGCTGGTTTCATTCAATAATTACAAGAAACATTCTCTACCACCTATAGCAATGGCCAACGACTCTTTATCTGAGAGTACATCTTTCAAACTCCTTGGCCTAACGTTCACAGGAAACATGAGTTGGAACAATTACATTGAAGGCATTGCCAGAGCTCTCTCCACCGTGCTAGAAAACTACTAACACCCGAAAGTATCCTGTACCTCTATAAGGCAACCATTCGCCCATGTATGGAGTACTGCTGTCATATTTGGGCTGAAGCATCGGCTACTAGTCTCTCGCTCCTTGACAAGGTTCAAAAGAGAGTCACAAATCTGATAGGCCCTGAACTGGCATCTAAGCTACAGCCTCTGTCCCATCGACGAAACGTTGCATCCCTCTGCCTGTTCTACAAGTATTTTAATGGTGAATGCTCTAACGAACTGCAAGCACTTGTGCCCCCACGACGTGAACACCCTCGACAGACCCGACAGGCTGCAAAATCCCACCCCCACACTGTAGAGATCCCTAGATGTAAAAGATTTTTCTACTCCAGTAGTTTCTAGGTCCCTGCTTCCCCAACTCTACTGACGTGCAGAAGTTCAAGTGCAACGTGAACCGACATCTTGCTGCCCAAACCCTTACATAGTACCCCAGTAGTTGTTGCCCCTGATAGTAGCCCCTACAGCAAAGTGGCAATGTGCCTTGTTTGGGGTGAAAATGTAATAAAAAAAAGAAGTAGTCAACCACCTCAGAAGAAATAACCTTCTTAGTGACATGCAATATGGTTTCCGTTCTGCCAGATCTACAGCAGATATACTAACGGTTATATCTCATAGGATTAGTGAATCTCTCGACAAAGGTTTCCTTTCTAGGGCAATTGCTCTTGACATATCAAAGGCCTTCGATAAGGTATGGCATAAGGGCCTACTTCAGAAGATCTCCAGCTCCGGTATAACTGGAAATGTTTTCTCAATCATTAAATCATTTCTCCCTGATAGGCTCATAAGAGTAGTGGTTGATGGGTAGAAATTAAATGCTCAGAGTATTAACGCTGGAGTCCCTCAAGGGTCCATCCTTGGCCCAACTCTATTCATGATCTACATTAATGATCTCCCAAAACACATACTTAAATCATTCGTTGACATCTATGCTGATAACACGACCATCAAAGGCCGTAAATGACAAAGTTCTCTCTGATTCTCTCTCCTCTGATCTTGAGCGCGTGGTACAGTGAGGGAAGAGATGGTTGATTACTTTTAATGCATCTAAAACCAAGCTCCTATCTTTATATCATCAACGCTCTGATCCCCATCTGGCATCAATTGAAATGGATGGCTCTCGTCTTGGGGAGGCTCCATGTTTTGACAAGCTTCTGGGATTGATGTTTACTCCTGATCTGAAATGGAACACGTACATCGTCAGTTGCCTAAGTCGCTGGAAAAATGGTAGGATCCTTCTACCGCTCCAGAAGATATCTAACTGCTGATGCAATTTTCTATCTATATAAAAGACAAATACGTCCAAGAATGGAGTA
Organism: Euprymna scolopes; assembly: GCF_053919585.1. Lineage (NCBI taxonomy): Eukaryota > Metazoa > Mollusca > Cephalopoda > Sepiida > Sepiolidae > Euprymna > Euprymna scolopes. The sequence continues at coordinate 4,740,750 of NC_136514.1, read as the reverse complement.
CTGCTGCCACATATGAGCAGGAGCTGCTAAAAACAGCCTATCCTGCGTTGACAGAGTACAAAATAGACTTCGTGTCTTAGTGGGGGATGCTCTTTTCTCTTCCCTGGAACTTCTCTCCCACAGAAGAGATGTTGCGAGCCTGTCTTTGTTTTATCGTTACATCCATGGCAAGTGCTTGTCTGAGCTGCAATCTCTGGTCCCCCCTCGCCAATCTTTCACGATAAACACCCGTTTAGCTGAAACCACTGTCAATAATTTTCCCCACTCTTTATCTGTGAAAAATCAAAACGTAGATTCCATGAACAATAAATATTAAATAAGAGAAGAATCCAGGTTGTCCTCGATTGTCGTACGTCTAAACAATATGATATAAATGCAGGTATACCTCAAGGATCGATCCTTGGACCATTATTATTCCTTGATAACATAGTCTCTGAGATGGGTATATTTGCTGACAATACAATGCTCTATTACAGGCGCGAGGGGGAAACGAATGAACACGTATCCAAGGCAATTTACAGGTGTACCCTCTTTTTGTTGGGGACCAATAAAATGAACGTTTAATAAACGGGAAAACATCCAGTGGGAGAAATCTCTTTAAGACAAAGGATGGAGATGTGACGCAAACCAAGTGACGAAATTTAAATATTGGTTCAGAAAAGCGTGGTCAACTAAATTATAGTTGTAATGATAACCTTGATGAAAAAATTATCAAAAACATAATAGAAAAATAGATCCTGTAATTGAATAAACATGCATAAATGCCCACTTAAACGCAATTGTTTGATCACATCCATAGTATACAAACCAACTCCCACAACTGAGAAAACCCCAATATTAATTAATATAATATTGGCATGGCTGGTAACATCTTCAAAGAGAGATTTTCCAGCCTTAAATGTTCTTTCAGTAATTCTAAATATAAATATAGAACATCACTCGTTATAGATTTTTAAAAGAGTAAAACACCAGTTGTTTAAGGACATTTTAAAGGAAACTAGCACGTGCAAATCTCTCAACTCACCTTGTTACCTGTGCTTGAGCGAAAACTGTTTATTACCAGATTCAAGGATAGAGACAAGCTCCTAAATGAAACCTCAATTAATTGCGGACACTACAAATCCCACCTTCTTAGCCATTTTAATATTCTCTTATAAAATTTGTTTGAACTATTTTTTATCTTACATTACTATGAACTATCGAGAGGGCCAAATTGTGTATTTTTACATGCAATAAGCAGGGTTGACTGTGTTGTATACCTGGCTATCTATGCTCATTTAAAATTACATAATAGGTTGCAAATTGACTCCTAATACACATACTTCCACCCAATCTTCTATACACCTTCTTCTATATTTTACACTTTTATTTTTTATTATTTTATTATTACTTTTTTGAGGTATTAACTTATTATTCTTAATCAATGATTTTCTAACTATAGTTTTTTATCTGCTTTGATTTTTAGTCGCATGCAAGCGACTCTATAAGTCACTCCGTCGGTCAGTCGGTCGGTCGGTCGGTCGGTCGGTCGGTCGGTCCGTAACACTTTTGTGCTTGGCTTTTTTGGTTAAGATCAAAGGTCTGTTGTTAATAGATGCCGTTCTTATCTTTTTAAGTTTTTTTTTGTCCTTTTGGCCAAGATCAAAGTGTAATATCTGTTCTTACTACATGCTGTACTTATGTTTGTAACTTTGTGATATAAAGTGGGAAAGTCACTTTTCTTTATTAATTTAATGTAAAATGATCACCCACTTTACAACCAGTCAGTCTCAAAGCCATTCAAGTCATTCTCCAGATCATTCAAGTTGTTTTTGAAGGATTCCAGTTATTTTTTAAGCATTCAAGTCATTCTTAAGGTCATTAAAGTAATTCTAAGTCATTTACTTTTTATTTATTTAAGTCATTTCAGCCCATTTTTCGGTCATTTTTGTTTATCTTTAAGAATTTCATGTCAATCCTATATTCATGCATTCATTCATTACACGAGAGCACGCGACTAATGACTATCGGCCTAGTTAACTCTCACTTTATTTTTTTAATAAATTTTAATATTTTCATTTTTAATTATATCCTTATTATATACGGGTGTATATTGTGTATATTTTCACCTCTATTTTGCTTTCATACTTATTTTATATTTTATTCTAATTATTTTATCTTTTATTTTAATTATTTTATCTTTTATTTTAATTATTTTATATTTTATTCTAATTATTTTATATTTTATTCTAATTATTTTATAATTTATTCTAATTATTTTATATTTTATTCTAATTATTTTATATTTTATTTTAATTATTTCATATTTTATTTTAATTATTTTATATTTTATTCTAATTATTTTATAATTTATTCTAATTATTTTATAATTTATTCTAATTATTTTATATTTTATTCTAATTATTTTATATTTTATTTTAATTATTTCATATTTTATTTTAATTATTTTATATTTTATTCTAATTATTTTATATTTTATTTTAATTATTTTATATTTTATTCTAATTATTTTATATTTTATTCTAATTATTTTATATTTTATTTTAATTATTTCATATTTTATTTTAATTATTTTATATTTTATTCTAATTATTTTATATTTTATTCTAATTATTTTATATTTTATTCTAATTATTTTATATTTTATTCTAATTATTTTATATTTTATTCTAATTATTTTATAATTTATTCTAATTATTTTATAATTTATTCTAATTATTTTATATTTTATTCTAATTATTTTATATTTTATTCTAATTATTTTATATTTTATTCTAATTATTTTATATTTTATTCTAATTATTTTATAATTTATTCTAATTATTTTATATTTTATTCTAATTATTTTATATTTTATTCTAATTATTTTATATTTTATTCTAATTATTTTATATTTTATTCTAATTATTTTATAATTTATTCTAATTATTTTATATTTTATTCTAATTATTTTATATTTTATTCTAATTATTTTATATTTTATTTTAATTATTTTATATTTTATTCTAATTATTTTATAATTTATTCTAATTATTTTATATTTTATTCTAATTATTTTATATTTTATTTTAATTATTTCATATTTTATTTTAATTATTTTATATTTTATTCTAATTATTTTATATTTTATTCTAATTATTTTATATTTTATTCTAATTATTTTATATTTTATTCTAATTATTTTATATTTTATTCTAATTATTTTATATTTTATTCTAATTATTTTATATTTTATTCTAATTATTTTATAATTTATTCTAATTATTTTATATTTTATTCTAATTATTTTATATTTTATTTTAATTATTTTATATTTTATTCTAATTATTTTATATTTTATTTTAATTATTTTATATTTTATTCTAATTATTTTATATTTTATTCTAATTATTTTATCTTTTATTCTAATTATTTTATATTTTATTTTAATTATTTTATAATTTAGTCTAATTATTTTATAATTTATTCTAATTATTTTATATTTTATTCTAATTATTTTATATTTTATTTTAATTATTTCATATTTTATTTTAATTATTTTATATTTTATTCTAATTATTTTATATTTTATTCTAATTATTTTATATTTTATTCTAATTATTTTATCTTTTATTCTAATTATTTTATAATTTATTCTAATTATTTTATATTTTATTCTAATTATTTTATATTTTATTCTAATTATTTTATAATTTATTCTAATTATTTTATAATTTATTCTAATTATTTTATATTTCATTCTAATTATTTTATATTTTATTCTAATTATTTTATATTTTATTCTAATTATTTTATAATTTATTTTAATTATTTTATATTTTATTCTAATTATTTTATATTTTATTCTAATTATTTTATATTTCATTCTAATTATTTTATATTTTATTTTAATTATTTTATATTTTATTTTAATTATTTTATATTTTATTCTAATTATTTTATATTTTATTCTAATTATTTTATATTTTATTCTAATTATTTTATATTTTATTCTAATTATTTTATATTTTATTTTAATTATTTTATATTTTATTTTAATTATTTTATATTTTATTCTAATTATTTTATATTTTATTCTAATTATTTTATATTTTATTCTAATTATTTTATATTTTATTTTAATTATTTTATATTTTATTTAAATTATTTTATATTTTATTCTAATTATTTTATATTTTATTCTAATTATTTTATAATTTATTCTAATTATTTTATATTTTATTCTAATTATTTTATAATTTATTCTAATTATTTTATATTTTATTCTAATTATTTTATATTTTATTCTAATTATTTTATATTTTATTTTAATTATTTTATATTTTATTTTAATTATTTTATATTTTATTCTAATTATTTTATATTTTATTCTAATTATTTTATCTTTTATTCTAATTATTTTATATTTTATTTTAATTATTTTATATTTTATTCTAATTATTTTATAATTTATTCTAATTATTTTATATTTTATTCTAATTATTTTATATTTTATTCTAATTATTTTATATTTTATTTTAATTATTTTATATTTTATTCTAATTATTTTATATTTTATTCTAATTATTTTATATTTTATTCTAATTATTTTATATTTTATTTTAATTATTTTATATTTTATTCTAATTATTTTATATTTTACTTTGATTATTTTATATTTTATTCTAATTATTTCATATTTTATTCTAATTATTTTATATTTTATTCTAATTTTTTTATATTTTATTCTAATTGTTTTATAATTTATTCTAATTATTTTATATTTTATTTTAATTATTTTATATTTTATTCTAATTATTTTATATTTTATTCTAATTATTTTATATTTTATTTTAATTATTTTATATTTTATTCTAATTATTTTATATTTTATTCTAATTATTTTATATTTTATTCTAATGATTTTATATTTTATTTTAATTATTTTATATTTTATTCTAATTATTTTATATTTTATTCTAATTGTTTTATAATTTATTCTAATTATTTTATATTTTATTCTAATTATTTTATATTTTATTCTAATTATTTTATAATTTATTTTAATTATTTTATATTTTATTCTAATTATTTTATATTTTATTTTAATTATTTTATATTTTATTCTAATTATTTTATATTTTATTCTAATTGTTTTATATTTTATTCTAATTATTTTTCTATTTTGCGTTTGATATACTTTTTTATTACTTTCTAAATTTTCTTAAAAACTTTTACTACTTGATTATTTTTTTAATTATTCATAATATCAGTTATTATTATTTTTATTATTATTATTGTTATGTTTAACGCTCATCTTCGTCGCCAACTGTTATGTTTGCAGGTTGAACCAAATAACGTATAAGGCAATACAAATAAAGACTCAACAAACAAAGGTAGATCAATAAGAAGTGTATTAGGAAAAGTATATTTACAGTATATTTACATAATGGTTGTTAGGTAAGAGAGTCTTGGCTGGAGAACATATCTGCTCTCGGCTTGGCCTTCGGTGGCTTCTGGTTAACACACACTCAGACTAACCGAGTTTTGCTATTTATAGGTAATATTATCCACATATGTAAATGAGTGGGTGCCACCACAACAATTATCATTATTATTATTACTATTATTATTGTTTTCTCATTATATTTTTCATTATAATTAATGTTATTTTCTGTCTCTTCTTTTTCTTGCCCGGGTGTTTGGAGGTGTGTGTTGAGCAAAGAAAAAAAGTGGTAGTAGGAAGCAAGCTCGAACCCGTACCGCGAAGGGGGAAAAGAACGGAAAAAACGTGACGTCTTTGCTGTTACGACCACCGACAAATCTGAAGTTACGTAGGTTTAAATTAAGGCTAGACAATCGAAAAGAGGGGATAACTTTCGAAAATATCAGCGAAAAAAGCAACCCCTCCTGTTGAAAAGTGCCCAGTCGAGGGTGAAGGAATTAATGTTTTTAGTCAATTTTTCGGTATTTGTGGTCAGAAGGGTCGATCTTCAAAACGATATGGATCTTGTGAAAATCCATCGCCTCTGTCGAAAGTTTTAGGCAGATATGCAAATATACACACATGCATTTATATATTGGTAGCTCAAATTTTCGACCCAAACCGATTAAAAAGCTTGCCCTATCTCTGAATACCCTCTATGTAAAATTTCAAATGTTTAGACCAGAAATTGCCTGAGTAATTTGGTAGAGACGACAGAGGTCAATTTTTTTTAATTTTGACCCCTATTACGACCTCTTAACATTTATTATTTTGGGCTCAAATCAGGTTATTAAGTTAGATCCATGTTCAAGGAACCTATATCTAAAATTTCAAGTATTTAGACCCAAAATTGGTGGAGGAGTTTAGTAGAGTTCTCAAACGTTAAATCGTTGAACTTTAACCGCTTAACAGCCAAATTTCTGGCCGAAAATAAAATTTTACCAGTTTTTATCTCAGTACCCTATATATCAAATTTCGAGTCTGTAGACTGAAAATTGACAAAGTTATTACGTTGGGAAATGTACACAGACAGACAGACACTTTATATATATATATATATATATATATATATATATATATATATATATATATATATATATATATATATATTAATGATGGAACAATTCCAATATTTTCCTGATACCGATACAATTACTGATTCTTTTATAAATTCCAGGCTCTGATACAATTGCCGTTTCCGATTCTTTATAAATTTTGTTTTCTTTTTCTCTTTTTGAAGGGGTGATTGCCGCAAACCCCCATGTAATATGCACATATATGTTCGCAAATGTAAGAATACAATTAAATGTATGACGTATAGATTTTAATTGAACGTAGTTTCAAATGAATAAATATTAATCATCTCATTAATACGAACAGTGGAAAATTCAGTTTTAAACAAAAGCAAAGAAATAAAAACAATAAAAAGAATCGTTTTGGATATCGGAAAATAATCACAATTTTTTCCGATTCTGATATCTTTAAACGCTCCGATATTTGTAACTCCTCCCGATTCCGATTAATTTCCGCAACACACACACACACACACACACACACACACACACACACACACACACATATATATATATATATATATATATATATATATATATATATATATATATATATATATATATATTGAGGTTAGAGGTGTATAATTTTTTTTTTTTTTTTTTTTTTTTGTAGTCAAACTTTGAGAGTTTAACTTATAGATATATAAGCCGGGCGCCGAACATAGCACGGACCCAAAATATGCTTAATTATAATATTTTAATTTGTGCAGATTTCGTATTTATTATTATAGGGCCAATACTCTATGAATTCTTATATTTGACCTACTTTACGAGAAGCAATGGAATTAATATATCAACTTCAAGAGAGACTTGACGAGAAAGAAGTCTCAGAATCGGTTTTTCTTCAAGAACAGGGTCATCCATGAAGATGTCAGGAATAAAAGGAAGCCCTGATAGGAAAAGAAAATAAAGAGACACGATCCAGAGTTAACGTTCCCGTCAGATCACCGACGTTAAGCAACGTTGAGCCTGGTCAGTACTAAAATGGGTGACCAATTTAGTAAGTCCAGGCGCTGTATGTAGGAGGACGTCGACACCTTCCTACAAGAGTTTCAAAAACCTAACGTCGTCATCTCCCCTTTCGGATCGCTTGTGAATTTCATACTTCCGTGAAACTTCCTCTTTCGAAGGAAACCGATTAAACCAAAATAGGGTTGATGGCATTTCACACACACACACACATACACACACACACACATACACACACATACACCCCATCATCATCGGCGGTCACTCGTGTCCGAGTAAGACTGTCCTCCGTTGTGGCTTCTGTGGATCCTCAGGTGAGCATAGAGCCCAATCCTAGACCCAATTTGTCTTGTGCAGTTTGGGCAGATAAAGGTAGTGGTGGTGGGGTGGGGTTGGGTGTGTCTGGTTAATAATCTGTCCTTTCTGTGCTTGCGTTTATCCTCAGCAGCTTGATTTAGGTCACTACTATAAAGCGCAGCACCTTTGTGGACAGCGCTCCTCCATGCCAACCTGCTCCCAGCCACGTCCTCCCATGTCTCAAGGTCCACATACACACACACATATACACACACACAAATCCAGAGTTGCTCGCAGAAAGAAAAGACCTAATGACATCAAAAACCTCACTACCAATACCATAACCCTGAAGTTTACGCAGAAGACCCGAATGCCACACTTTCGAAATATCGAGCACAATGGCCATAGCCTTTCCTACATTAGCCATAAACCGATAAATCTGCCCAGTTAAAAAGATCAGCAGTTGAACGAAAGCCATTAAAGCGATATTGAACACCATTAAATAAGCCTATATTTTCCAGAAAAGCGACAAGCTTGTCGTTGACCAACCTTTAAAAAAAAGACTTTGCTAATTACAGAGAAAAGCCTAAGAAGACGATACTCAGTTAAACCGATCACCAGCATTTTTAAAGATAGTTACAACATAGAACTCCTTTCAACAATGCTTTGAGAACGTCAACAAGAATTGAACTAGTACCAGAAACTTTAGATTGGTCAAGATCTGAAAAAATTTTAGCAACTATCTTTTGCGTGATAATTATAGAATCAGCACTAGAATCATCACTACTAGAATAGTAAGCCAAAAAGACAAGCAAATAGTTGGTTGGTTGTTTTTGTTTTACGGCATATCAACCCTTTTCAGGTTATTTAATGCCGAATCCAAAGATTTGGAAGAAAAATTGTTTAATAGAATATATTTGTTGTTTTCAAGTCGGTTTCTATTTGACCCATAGTTGGGACCCTAACAGGTACTACCACAGATCAGAGTGGACCTGGGAGCAATGGCAATTAAACGGTGGCTCCACACTCTCCAAAGCCTGCAAGCTGGGGCCTCACCACTGGATATAGTTTGAGGTCATATCCAGGACCGACAAGCAAATAGATCAGCTTTATCCTTAGACTGTGAAATAAAGTGAAAGCCATAGAGGAGGAATAGCAGACTTGCCACTATTAATAACACTATTAATAACACTATTAATAACAATATTAATAACACTATTAATAACAATATTAATAGCACTATTAATAACACTATTAATAACAATATTAATAGCACTATTAATAACAATATTAATAACACTATTAATAACAATATTAATAACAATATTAATAACACTATTAATAACAATATTAATAACAATATTAATAGCACTATTAATAACACTATTAATAACAATATTAATAGCACTATTAATAACACTATTAATAACAATATTAATAACACTATTAATAACACTATTATAGATTCCCTACAAATCACGGGAGCCAACCTGTTGAGATGAGGTAGAGTCACGAATCCTTTGAGTAGACCTTGAGTAGACATTGCAAGGCATAAATAACATAAACAAAATCAATTTAGGAATTGTAAAGTAGATTGGAATTTTGTTAAGTAAACAATGATTTAGGTTTGCTTTACTGGCGGATATACACGTAGTCAGTTACTCAGTGAGTTTGAGCTAACCAATTGGATATAACGGACGGGGAAGTCTACGGAAGCATTACAGTGGATACACCAAAAAGAAATGTAGAGATACAATTTACATTTTTTTTTGTCACGTTAATCTCATCGACAACAAACTTAACTTTAAGATTAGAAAAAAGTAAAATTGCATATATATATATATATATATATATATATATATATATATATATATATATATATATATATATATATATATATATATGGTCGGGGATCAGTTTTCAATTATAACGTTCTACTGAGTTGGACACGTATTTTGTGATCATCACTGAGAAAAATATTGTCGCAACATTTTTCTCGGTAATGGTCACAAAGTACGTGTTCAATTTAGTAGAACGTTAATGTGTAAATAATGTTAATCCAAATAATGCGTAATGGCGTGTGTAACTTTTAACGAAATGTTATGGTTAATTTTTGTAAACATCAGTCTGTAAAATAAAGGATAGTAAAGTATAAAAGATTAAAAAAAAAGATCCGTTCATTTTAGCATCAGTCAGTTTGGTACGCGGAAACCGGATATGATACAAGGAAAGCTGCGACGTTTATTTTTTCAATGTAACAATGTGTAAATAATGGTAATACTAATAATGCGTAATGGCGTATGTAACTTGTAAATAAAAGCAAAAATCAGTTTGTGAAATAAAGGAAAAGCAACGATAGTAAAGTATAAATGATTTTAAAAAGAAATCAGTTCAGTTCATCATCGGTTTATTTAAGACGCGGAAACCGGATATGATATAAAGAAAGCTCCGACGTTTTGTTTTTTTTCTTATGTGACAATATGTGAATAATGTTAATTCTGATAATGCATAATGGCATGTGTAACTTGTAAATAAATGTAAAAGTCAGTAAAATAAAAATAAAAAAACAACGATAGTGAATTATAAATGATATAAAACAATGTGTGGCGATTGATCGGCCATATTGGTAAAGGGCTGCAATGTTTGTTTGTCTTTTGTTTTTTTTTGTATGTTCGTGTACAATCCGGAATAATAAAATTTCATAGTCGCAGGGATCTTAACAGTGAAAGGGTGTGATTTTGTTGCTAAGCGGGTTTGTCGGGGATATGTACGTCGAGGGGGCACAAGTGCAATAGGTTCATCAGAGCACATTTTTGAGAAAATTAATGCCAACGCATGTTGTTAAAGTGAAAAAAATATGACACAGAAGATTAAGGAGCAGCTTCATGAAATTCAGCATATCACATTTTGTTTATTGCCTTAAAACCTACTATACTCCATGGTTAAATAAGAAGAAGTTGAAGTAAAAGGATTTTAGCCATTGGGTAAATAAATATGTATTCACTGAATCAATTATTTATTCTAATTTATAGAATCGTTTTGAAAGATTTTATCTAATTAATCACTATAATTATGAAAGCAGTACAGATTGGCATTTTTTCATAATTCAATTAATTAATCTTTATATTCAACCAGGAAAAAAGTCAAAAGGGGTAGAACTTATTAATTTCAATTCCGCACAATTAATATAGCATTTTTGAACCACCAATGACGGAAGATTTTTCTGAATCTAAACTTCGAGAATCATTGATAAATGGAACCAAGCTTGACTTGCCAAATTAAGTCATCTATTTTTTATATAAATAATTTTACCAAGAATTCTTCATAAGTTTTGTTTTCGGTTTCGATTATAGCTGAATGAAATAAAGTTTATATATATATATATATATATATATATATATATATATATATATATATATTATAATGTAAGCCTGGCGATTCATACTGTGGAGGAAACGCGGAATATTCTGTGTAGCTTAACTGCCATATATATTTTTCTAACGTACTACCTAGCTCTACCTATGTATTGAGCACTGTTGAAGTAAATACTTAGTTTATGCATAAAACTATACTTTCGTGTATTAATTGATGTGATTAAATGAAGTAGTCATATATATATATATATATATATATATATATATATATATATATATATATATATATATATATATATATATATATATATATATATATATTAGAAGTCAGATTATGTAGGTGCTAAATCTGCGATAGGTTAAATTTAGTTTGGGTTTTTTTTCGGGAATTAAAACTGCATTCTTTATTTTTCCTATTTTTTATTCAAAGCTTTTGTAGACTATATATATATATATATATATATATATATATATATATATATATATATATATATATATATATATAGTACAAAACTTGTTGAAATTCAAAAACTTACATTTTTTCTTTTTTGTAACTTTTGTTTATTTCACCTTGGATTTCTTCATTACAGCCGTTTCGTTAATGGGATGGCAATTTTATAATTTTATGTGTTCATACCAACTGATCAGATGTTGTTTCCGTTCGATGTCACGAACAAAAAGTTTATTTTGTAAATTATTAACCTAGTGTTTGGGGAAAAGAAATTCCATTCCCACGTTGTTACAAGTCGGCTATCTTGCGTGTCATCTTTGTTGGTAACATCGAATGGAAACAATAGTTGATGAGTTGTTGGGATCAGGAAATTTTTATGAACACATAAAATCATAAAATTGCCATCCCATTAACAAAACGGCTGTAATGAAGAAATCCAAGGTTAAATAAACAAAAGTTACAAAAAATAAAAAAAAATGTAAGTCTTTGAATTTCAACAAGTTTTGTACTATATATGCTCTGCACCTATAAAATAAATACATTGAGCTTCACTCGAAATTAACGATAATTCAGTTTTTATCATAACAGTCTCGACCCGTTAAACGAAAACGGTATACATTGAATTTAACAATATTTCAAAAATAAATATTCATATATATATATATATATATATATATATATATATATATATATATATATATATATATATATATATATATATATACGTAGATTTTGTTGTTGATTTTTCTAAACGATATAAAGTTTAGCGTCTCCACCTTGGAGATCGAGTGTTTTTTTTTTTTTTTAGAAAATCACCCATTTTTTATTTGGACGTAAACAAATAATATTTTATTTTATTTATTTATTATTTTTTAAAACAGTATTCTACGTACATGCATGTTTCGGGGCCCTACCCCCTCTTCAAAGTAGCTTTACAGTTATTAGGAATCGAACTACGGACCTTATATATATATATATATATATATATATATATATATATATATATATATATATATATATATATATATATATATTCATAATTTTTGGTTTCGGTTTCGATTCAAGCTGATGCACCCAAGTCATATGGATATATTTTTTTTATTTTTGAAATCGCAACATTATAATATATAAAAAAATCGATAGAAAATTAACTATATAATAATATATACGAAATCTGCAAGACTTGAAATATTACATTTCAGCGTAATTTACGACCGGGCTATGCTGGTCATCCCTACTAACTTAGATAAATACTTTTGCAGTTTAACCAAAGAGCTACAATAATATCAGAGCGTCTCCATTTACGCTGAACATCTACAGAATGCCAAAATTAATATATTACATACTAGCAGTACGCGCTAACCGGCGTTGCTCGGTGGCAGCATGCCCCTCCCCTCCTCGAAAAAATTAAAGTAAGGTTGTTGTTTTTGTTGTTGTTGCTGCCCAACCCGCAACCTCCTCATATTACGAACGGTTTTGAGAATAGACACCCCAACTTCTCATGTCAAGAACGGGTGGAGAAAGGATATTGAGCAACCCCCAGCTAAATGAGATTTTAAAAACCGCTAGATCAGGGAAAATAAATCTCCAGAAAATCGTTAGATTTTTAACTTTTGTCGTCTGTAATTTTCAAAAACCGCTAATTCACACAAAAACAAGGCCGATAGCCATTAGTCGCGTGCTCTCGTGTAATGAATGAATGCGTGAATGTAGGATTGACATGAAATTCTTAACGATAAACTAAAATGACCGAAAAATGGGCTGAAATGACTTAAATAAATAAAAAGTAAATGACTTAGAATTACTTTAATGAACTTAAGAATAATAATTGTAATGCTTCAAAAACGACTTGAATGATCTGGAGAATGACTTGAATGGCTTTGAGACTGACTGGATGTAAAGTGGGTGATCATTTTACATTAAATCAATAAAGAAAAGTGATCCCCCACTTTATATCACAAAGTTACAAACATAAGTACAGCATGTAGTAAGAACAGATACTACACTTTGATCTTGGCCAAAAAGCCAAGAAAAGAGTATTTATTTGCTCCCCCACCGAGCAAATTAGGCGCAAGGCCGATTTAAATGAGGAGTGAAGGGGAAATGGGAAGCAACTCCCTGGGGAGTAGGGGAGCTGGATAGTGACAATTGGTATGAAGGGTTGGTATTTGTTTGCTCTCCCGCCAAGAAAATTAGGCGCAAGGCCGATTTTTAATGTAAGGAGTGAAGGGGAAATGGGGACAAGCTCCCCGGGGAGTAGGGGAGCTGGATAGTGATAATTGATATGAAGGCTTTCCCCTACATTGACCAAAGTCTTATACGTATGGTTGCTCCCACATATGGTCTTTGCTTGCAGTATCTGCCCGAACAGATAGTATACGTGGATCTTGGCCTTTTGGCCAAGAAAGCTTAAAAAGCTAAGAACAGCATCTATTAACAAGACACCTTTGATCTTAACCAAAAAGGCCAAGCACAAAAGTGTTACGGACAGACCAACAGACCGACCGACCGACCGACGGACCGACTTATAGAATCGCTTGCAGAGCGACTAAAAAGTTTCCAAAACGAAAAAAACACCGTACATAAAATATTATGAATATGATATAGTCAATATACAAAATGTTCCGTGTTTTCTCCCTATATATTTCTGGAATTATATTGAAGCGGTTAGCTCCCGAGAAGTTTTTTATATTTTATCAGCTAGTTTAACATGTTTTTTGGAGAGGGTATATTTTGTTTTGCAAGAAACAATAAAATAAAATAAAACAGTGGTTATAATAAAAGTTAAATTGAAATAAATTACAAATTAAATTCTACTTTTAATAATAAAATACATAATAGCAGCGAGGAGAAAACGAAAAATAAAACATTAGAAGCAGTATTTAAAAAATGCATACATATATATATATATATATATATATATATATATATATATATATATATATATATAGTAAGTTACAAATATATATAGCGATTAAGATACACTGAATATTCCGCGTCTCATCCACTCTAGGATTCTCCAGGCTTTATAACTTACTAACTAGCTCTACCTACGTATTGAGCACTGTTGAAGTAAATACAAAGTTTACGCATAAATTTGTACTTTCGTATATTAATTTTATGTGAGTAAATGAAGTAGTTATATATACATATATATATATATATATATATTATATATATATATATATATATATATATATATATATATATATATATACATGCATACCATTAGCCGTCGTAAACGTGTTAATGTCGACCGGTTACGCACGGGCGGCCGTGAAAAAAAGTAGGTCGTCTTAAAGTTTTAATAAGAAACAGAAATTTATTTAAGAAAGAAAACGTGGATTCCTATCATACGAAAATGGGAAGAAACTCATTCCGCGTATTTATCTGTAAGTAATATATTTATTTAAATAAAGAAAGAAAATTGGATAATAAAACGGAAAGTATGTAAAACCGAGAAAACACAGGAAAGAAAAGCAAAAAACAAAGTGAATTCTTTACATTTCGATAATTTAATGGCAAAACAAAGCAAACCTTTTAGGGGTGTATGTACATGTCGTTAATATGAGAAAAGTACAAATATATTGTTAAAAAAAGGGGGGGAAGCAAACTGTTGGATTACGATAGCTGGCTGAAATGTAATCATATGCTGTATCGTTAATCAAAGACAGTAAGTTGGCGTAGTGTTCGTTAATTTAAGGGAATAATTACATTCCATTAATCTATTAATAGGTGAATTGCTTATATCAGCCAATCAGAATGAGAGGAACAAGTATGGGGAGACGTTAGTATTTTTAGTATAGAAGAATGGAAGGTAAATGCTATAAAAATAGTGAATAGTTCAGTTACGTAGGAAGGGGTGTAAATTTAAGTACCTTGTGAGAAAAAATGTAATGTAAGAGGAGAACGGTCGGAGTACTTGGCTAATAGGGGTTAAATTATGAACTATTTTCTTTGTAGGTTATGATGTCGCTCCTAGGATTTAATCTAATGGCTAATAGTGTAAACATAATAAATTTGTATGTGCCATCTGTTGTATAGTGTTTCCCATGTCATTCTTTTGAAATTTGAATCTTGGATCTAGGAAAGTAGACACACACAAGTTTTTATCATTTAGATAGGATGAAAATCGTGTTTCCATTGATCCATTGAATTGTTCAACAGTCGTTAAGAAGGAATTCCACGAAAGTGAGAAATATTAGACTTAGATTGGACAGTTTTTTAAAGAAATAATGTCAAAGCTAAAATTGTAGATATTATCATTGATATGGTTGCAGTTCTGTGACTTGCGTCATAGTGTGTTTTCCATGTCATTATTTTTTACATAGATTGTGATTCTTATATTTCTGTTGTAATTCCAGTCTCCAAGTTTAACTCAGCTTCTACCTGCTCTAAGTTTTGATTTGTTACTGTAGGCTTATTCGAAACTAATTAATCAAACAAGTTTAAAAGAGATACAGTTTTACTTTCAATTTGATCTTCTTGGCCCTCAGCAGAGATTGAACAAGTGTATCCTGTTGATTCTGATTCATTATCATCAGTAAAGAAGTAGAAGATTTAGAATCCAATTCATAGTGTGTTTTCCATGTCATTTTTTTTTTTAATTTACATCTTGGATCTATGCAAGTAGACACACAAGTTTTTATCATTTAGATGGCATGAAAATCTTGTTTCCATTGATTCAGTGAATTGTTCAACAGTTGTGAGAAGGAGTCCCCCAAAATCAGAATTAGTTTTTGAAAGAAATAACCTCAAAGCTAAAATTATAATCTATACGACTGAACTTCTTTGGTGATTTCTTTAAATGGACTCAGGAACTGGACAATTTTTTTAACAAGTCCCCATTAGTAAATTGTTTAGGTAGGAATCTTATAGCGTCCCAAATTATCGTATGAAAAAATGAAACAATATGTTAATAAAATATTCTGGTCTGTTTCACGAATAATCCATGAAAAAATCCTTTCTGATTAACGTTCTCTTATTCGAAACAGCCTTTGTTTGCTTGCTTTAAAACTGGCAAACATTAATCAGAAGGGACTTTTTCAACGTAAAATAGAATGATCCGCACCAACCGGAAATAAATCATGTGTAAACAATCACAGCATTAAGTTGAACAAAAATAAAATAAAGATGTTAAAACGATAAAAAGTAATTGTACTCATGCAGAAAACGTTTTGGAAACCCATTTCTTAACACAGGTGGAGGAGAGGGTGTTTTTCTAACTATTCTCTACTTTCACCTAATAATTTGATACACAATACAAAACAAGTGATTTTTGCAGTAATCATTGAAGAAGAAAAACTGAATTTTTTTTTCTCTGTATGAGACTAGGAAAGGTGTTGAGGGAACCACCTCAAATGGACGAATGTGATCAGTGCAAGGTGAAGAATTCAACAGAATCGCAAAGAATTACCAATTGTATAAAGAACTCTATCGTTGATACACGCGGCTCTCTCTTTTATTAAAATTGAATTGATATTGAACATGTACATTTACTTAATTGCATCGCCATGATAAAGAACGTGAAAAACACTACATAAAATTATTTCATTTTCTTGGGGATATTATTTAAGAATTACATGCTGCAAAGAGCTGATATTTGGATGTAGCATTCTACCATATATATTGATCAGGTATGCAATACGCCAGATCTTTTAATAGTTTTTGTGTGATTTTGAAATCAATATATTTTTGACATTTGGTACCTTATTTTCGCCACCAAAATTGAATATATCACCATTCTTATCGACTTATAATAAATAAGTTACAACTGGAATTGTTTTTTAAAAATGAGCTTAATAATCATTATGTATGGAATTATATTGAATATTCATATTTACTGTCATTTAATTCAGTTTTATTTGATGATACTTTAAAAATTGTCCATCAGTGCAATTTTACTATTATAAATGATGCAATGTTCACACCTCAAAAATGAAAGCCGAAATTAAATTAGAAATAATTGTACTTTTACTTCCTACTGTCTTCTTATATTAGAAATGATGAAAGCATCTTTTGTGACATTTTTACTGGTTACTTTTTTGTCAGTTGGTTTCAAAGTTTCCCTGTTGTAATTTACACGTTTGTGTTTCTTCACCATCAGCAGCATAGTGTATCTGCTTCATCATCATCTGTGGAAAGTAGATGTAGAATCCAATTCTAAAAATGTTTTTATGCTAATCTTTTAAAATTAATTTTTGCATCGTGAGTGTGAGAAAGAAGACCTGCGCAAGCTTTTATCATTAAGATAGGATGAAAATCTTGTTCCCTTGATAACCTGAATTATTCAACAATGGTAAGAAGGATTCCACTAAAGTCAGAAATACTAAAATTAGATTGGACAACTTTTGATAGAAATAACCTCAGCTAAATTTGTAGGTATTATTATTGATATGGTTGAAGTTCTGTGACTTACTTCTTGGGTGTTTTCTTCAGAAACTGGATACCTTTTCAAACAAGTCATCATTGGTAAGTTGTTATGGTAGGAATCTTATCGACAAGAGCTTTTTGTTGTTCTTAATTTATTTTCAGCATATAATATGTTGAATTCCACCATGTGGTCAAACCTTGAATGAGTTTGTTTTTCCAAATAAAGCTGATCTTGTATTTCAGTTAATTTTCTAATTTCTAATAGAAAGCGATTAAAGTGAGACTGTATTTCTGTTAAATGATGTAATGGTTGTCTTTACAGACTGAGTTACAATGTATGAAAGTTATTCTAAGTCACATTCTCTGACACCAGCAACCATATTTGTTCCTGAATCCTGCAAGACTAAAAAAATGTTATTGAAGATTTTATACTCATCCATTATGCAATTCTTCACTTATTCTTACACCTGTGTGTGCACCAGGGAATGGAACAACTCTAAGTACAGCTCTGCACTGTTCAAAGTAATTTGAAAACCAATGACTTGTCAAACTCAGAAAGGACGCATTATATGTTGTAGCTGTACAAATGTCAGTAGTTCATGAAATTCTGCTAATTTCAACAATAGACAGTTTAATTTTTTGTTTTACTTTGGAAAATATATCGAAAATTATTTTACAGTGAAGTACTTTATTTTTGGTCAATATTGATTCTATAGTAGTTTAGTGTTTCACTGGTGGCCCATAGTTGCTGCCACTTTTTCCTGTAATGTCATTATGCTTCTATTTCTGATCTGCAACTTTTGCTTCTTCCAAATGAACGTTTCTAGGATGGTTTAACATATTAGTCGTCGTAACATTTTTTGACTCTTAGTTTGACATAACTTGCAAACATTCTTGTTCTTCGGATTGACATCAAAATACTTCCAGCAAAAACTGGTTGCAACAATGGTTGAAGGTTTTTGTCAATATCTAGTTCATTTTTTTTACATATTGAAATTACATATGTCTGACATCTAATTATTAATTTATCTCAATAATAAATACATTATCTAAACCAGAAAAATAAAAAATATATATGTAATGGTAGCACGAGTCCAAAAATGAGGAACAAGAGTATGACTGATGAAGAATGCTTTATTTTCGATTCACACATCGTCGCAATTTACTGTACAATTCCTCAACATGAAAACTGAAAGATGAAGCAATGATTTTCTTTGACAAATGATTTAAAGTACGAAATAATAACAATAATTCGATAGGAAGAGAAAGGAGGGAAATTTTCCACATGCTTACATCTGTTTGCCTCAAATTCAGTGTAGTTATAAAAATCTACATGTTATAAAAATCTACATGTTATAAAAATCTACATGTTAACAGCGCATCATTCCCGTTATTTGATAATACGATGCATGTCTCTCTAGATTACTTATGTCTAATTAGTAATTTATTTCAGGAGGCCTCAAGTTTTGACAAGCTTCTTGGCTTGACCTTTACTCCTGATCTTAAATGGAACACGTACATCAAATCTGTTGCCAAGGCCGCTGGAAAAATGGTGGGATCTTTCTATCGATCCGGTAAATATCTCACTGCTGATGCTATTCTCTATCTATATAAGAGCCAGGTACGTCCAAGGATGGAATACTGTTGCCACATCTGGGCAGGAGCTGCTAGAAAGGACTTTTCCTGCCTTGATAGAGTTCAAAATAGACTTCGTAGTCTCGTAGGAGATGTCCTTTTCTCTTCCTTGCAACCTCTATCTCACAGAAGAGATGTTGCGAGTTTGTCTCTGATGTATTGTTATTTTCATGGAAGGTGTTCAACTGAGCTTCAATCTATGGTCCCCCTCGCCAAACCTTCACAAGAAACACTCGTCTAGCTGTACACACTATCAATAATTCCCCCACTCTTTATCTGTGCCTAAACCTAAACATAGATTCCATGAACAAAGCTTCTTTCTTAGAACTGCACGCCTGTGGAATTGTCTTCCGTTTACCTACTTTCCGGCTGACTACAATGTGGTTGTGTTCAAGTCTAACGTAAATAAGTTCTTGATGAGCCGTTCTATATAAGTTATCAAATTTACCAAATTTTCATTACTAATGATTACTATATTGTCCAATGTCTACTGTACACTCTTTAACCCTTATCATTGAGTGGCCTCTTGGCCTTGATAATGTGGTGATGCCTATGTAAAAAAAAAAAAAAAATTATCTAAACCAGAAAAATAAAACAATGTAATGGTAGCAAGAGTCCAAAAATGAGGAACCAGAATATGACTGATGAAAAATGAAATAATGATTTTCTTTGAAAAATGATTTAAAGTTAAAAAAAAATGTTAATTCGATAAAAAAAAAAGGAGGAAAATTTTCATATGTTTACATCTATTTTTCTCAAATTCGGTGCAGTTGTAAAAGTCTACATGTTAACAGCATATCATAAAAATCTACATGTTAACAGCGTTAATATTTGGAAATATGGTGTAGACCATGCATGTATCTTTCATAAATGTTCATTGGCAAGCAAAACTTGTCTTCATTTACAATATAATTAATATTAGTATCATTTATGACAACAAAATTTGCTGATAAATTGGCATTAGAAAACCTATTAATCGGCCGATTATTAAAAAAAAACGATTAATCGGTAATTGGCCAATTTGATCATCGGTACAAACCTAGTTCATACACAACTTTCGGTTAGTACGATTTTATAATAGTTTAAGAAAAGTAAAAATTGACCTCACATAATCACGTTAACACACCGGTTCTTGCCAGATCACCGCAGTTAAGCCACGTTGAGCCTGGCTAGTACAAGATAGGTTACCATTGGAGAATTCCAGGCG
>NC_136514.1:4674908-4714908 GCF_053919585.1 Euprymna scolopes | reverse complement strand
AGATGTGGTAACAGTACAATATTTTGGGGTCGACCTGGCTATTATACAAATAGAGAATTGCATCGGCAGCGAGATACCTACTGGAGCGATAGAGTGATCCAAACATTTTCCCAGCAATCTTGGCAGCAGATTTGATGCATGTTTTCAAATGCATACATACATATATATATATATATATATATATATATATATATATATATATATATATATATATATATATATATATATATATATTTAATTTACTCACATAAAATTAATATACGAAAGTATAGATTTATGCGTAAACTTTAAGTATTTACTTCAAAAGTGCTCAATACGTAGGTAGAGCTAGTTAGTAAGTTATAAAATGTATATGGCGATTAAGCTACTGAATATTCCGCGTTTCATCCACTCTAAGATTCTTCAGGCTTATGCATAAGCCTGAAGAATCCTAGAGTGGATGAAACTCGGAATATTCAGTGTAGCTTAATCGCCATATACATTTTATAACTTACTATATATATATATATATATATATATATATATATATATATATATATATATATAAATAATATACATATACATATATTATACACGCACACACACACACACACACACATATATATATATATATATATATATATATATATATATATATATATATATATATATATTCACGTGTAATCACCTTTTTCTTCACCATATTCCCTCTGCTTCACTTTTTCGTTATCAAGTAAGATCTTTGACTTACTTGTTTTTTCATCTAATACTTTTGCATGCAAAATCCGATCCCGCATTTCCTACCCTCTGATGAGAAGGAAAGTATTTCTTTGAAACTCCGCGGATTAAGGACTATCCATTTATTAAGTGTTTCCTTTTCAGATTAAATATGTTTTTAACTCTTTTTCAAAGTGTTTTTTAACATGTTTTATTAACGGTTTGCTCGTGTATATATATATATATATATATATATATATATATATATATATATTATACATGCACACACACACGCACACATACACGCACGCACACACACACACACACACATATATATACATATATATATATATATAAAAAAGCAGTGAAATTATATAAACACCAGAAAACCTCTACGCAGATTAATCAAGTTATTTGTCTCATCAGGGAATTAAAAATCTTTTATAAGGACAAGCTATAATTTCATTTATAATAGCTCTACATACGCATTAAGCATATTTAAAAAGTTTTGTTTTTTAGGTCAATACAGGTCAATACATTTGGACTATATATATATATATATATATATATATATATATATATATATATATATATAATACAGGTCAATACATTTGGACTATATATATATATATATATATATATATATATATATATATATATATATATATATATATATATATATACTAGCGGGGTTGGAAACACGGCGTTGCCCAATCGTAACATACGCTTAAATATGATATTTAATTTATGCAGATTGCATATGTACTATTATAGAGTCAATTCTTTTGCAATCATTATAGATTATATTGTACCAAGTAGTGAGTTCAGAAGTAAAAAAAAAATGACTTTGGCTTCATCAGCTAGAATCGAAATCAAAACATATAGCACTCCAGGCTTACTCATTACCAAGTGTGCTATCATAAGAATTTTTTTTTTTTTTTTTTTACACAGGGATCACCACTTATCAAGGCCCGGAAGCCACTCAGGGATAAGGGTTATTGCAAGTACATTACGTTCGTGTGAAGATTTGATGAAGTGTTTACTTAAGGGGGCGGTTCATTAGGAATTTGTTAGCGTTGGACTTGAAGACATCCAAGTTGTAGTCCGGTGGGAAGCAGGCAGACGGAACAGAGTTCCACAGGCGTGCAGTTCTAAGTAAGAAGCTTTGTTCATGGAATTCGCGTTTTGATTTAGGCACAGATATAGTATAAATGTATAAGAACTAGTTAAAACTGAACCGACTTCGAAGTTTTAATGTATGTGTTTCCGCATGCGTTTAAATAACACACTTAATCAACTTACATCTGTCAAGTTCCAATTTTTTCCAATTTTGTTCCCTTAGCAGCTATTTTTACCAGATAAAACTCCAGAAAAAAAATCGGTCCACCAAAAAACTGTCACCGTTTCAACTGTCTCGTATGATTTCATTATACGTTTATTTCAACAGAATAATGTCTGTTTTTCGGGTTGAAATAAACTTATAATGAGATTGTTTGTTTGTTTGTTTGTTTGTTTTAATCTTTTAAGTTTTATTTATGTTCTGCTAAGCGTGGAGCTCCAACGCTTAAGATTTCTTACAGAAATATGCATATCTTTACAAATAGAACACACACATACACACACACACACACACATATATATATATATATATATATATATATATATATATATATATATATATATATATATATGTAATTTTTATTATTTGAACTGTACACATATCTGCAACTCCCAACACACAGATGACATGTATATATATATATATATATATATATATATATATATATATATATATATATATATTAGTGATGGAACGATTCCAGTATTTTCACCGATTCCGATACAATTGCCGATTTCGATTCTTCATAAATATTTAACTATAGAGTTGTTATCTTTCTCAATTCCGGTAAAAAAAAAAAAAAAACAAAAAAAAAAAAACATGGGTCATGAATGTGCGTTCATTTTCTTGTGTGGAGAGTGATATATATATATATATATATATATATATATATATATATATATATATATATATATATATATATATATATATATATATATATATATTCAAGCTTTACTGGTAGTCTAAAATCAATAAATATTGATTATTTTATTATTATTTCCAGCAGTAGAAATTTTTACTTTAAACAAAATCCAATAAAAAAAGATAAAAGAATCGTTTTTGGCATCGGAAAATATGCCTAATTTTTTCCCCCGATTCCAATACGGATTCTGATATGCAAAAAAGTTCCGATTTTCCTATTAATCGTCCCACCATTCATATATATATATATACATATATATATATATATATATATATATATATATATATATATATATATATATATATATATATATATATATATATATATATAGTAACTCTACCTGTGTATTGAGCACTGTTGAAGTAAATACTTAAAGTTTACGCATAAAACTATACTTTCATATATTAATTGATGTGATTAAACGAAGTAGTCATATATATATATATATATATATATATATATATATATATATATATATATATAGAGAGAGAGAGAGAGAGAGAGAGAGAGAGAGGAGACTGTGGGGAGAGATAGAAACACTAAAACATTGCAAAATTATGTCAAGTAAAAAAAACTGTTAGCGCGTTGATGTTCTCTAAAGAATAAACTTCTTGTTCTTGCATAGAGCTGTAAATCGGCAAACTGCTAAAACGAATTGACACGAACTCGTTTGTTTTAATCTTAAAAATAAAAATAGAACAATTAGTTAAATGTCTAAACTTTTGAATACAATCTTTACTGTGATATTTTTGTTTATTTTTTTTTCAAGGGAAGCTGATCTAATATATCAAAGTTATATCATAAACCTAAGAGATAATTGCCCCAACTGTCATCAGATGGAAGCGAACAAAAATATTTTAGTTTCTGAGAAAAATGTCACCTTTATTGAAAATTATTTAAATGTTCGAACTAATAACGTATCGATTTCTATTATCCATAAAGAACACAAATATGTGCGTGTGTTTGTGTATGCGTCTGTTTTTGTGTTTGTGTCTGTGTTTGTGTTTGTGCTTGTGTGTGCGTTTGTGTCTGTGTCTGTGTCTGTGTTTGTGTCTTTGTTTGTGTTTGTGTCTGTGTTTGTGTTTGTGTTTGCGTCTGTGTTTGCGTGTGTATTTCTGTCTGTGTTTGCGTCTGTGTTTGTGTGTGTATTTCTGTCTGTGTTTGTGTTTGTGTCTGTGTTTGTGTCTGTGTTTGTGTCTGTGTCTGTGTTTGTGTCTTTGTTTGTGTGTGTGTGTGTTTGTGTCTGTGTCTGTGTTTGTGTCTTTGTTTGTGTTTGTGTTTGTGTCTGTGTCTGTGTTTGTGTCTGTGTCTGTGTTTGTGTCTTTGTTTGCGTTTGTGTTTGTGTCTGTGTTTGTGTCTGTGTCTGTGTTTGTGTCTGTGTTTGTGTTTGTGTTTGTGTCTGTGTTTGTGTTTGTGTTTGTGTTTGCATCTGTGTTTGTGTGTGTATTTCTGTCTGTGTTTGTGTTTGTGTGTGTGTTTGTGTCTGTGTTTGTGTCTTTGTTTGTGTTTGTGTTTGTGTCTGTGTTTGTGTCTGTGTCTGTGTTTGTGTCTTTGTTTGTGTTTGTGTTTGTGTCTGTGTTTGTATCTGTGTCTTTGTTTGTGTCTTTGTTTGTGTTTGTGTTTGTGTCTGTGTCTGTGTCTGTGTCTGTGTTTGTGTCTTTGTTTGTGTTTGTGTTTGTGTCTGTGTTTATGTCTGTGTCTGTGTTTGTGTCTTTGTTTGTGTTTGTGTCTGTGTCTGTGTTTGTGTGTTTGTGTTTGTGTCTGTGTTTTTGTTTGTGTCTGTGTTTGTGTCTGTGTCTGTGTCTTTGTTTGTGTTTGTATTTGTGTCAGTGTTTGTGTTTGTGTTTATGTTTGTGTCTGTGTTTGTGTCTTTGTTTGTGTCTGTGTTTGTGTCTGTGTCTGTGTTTGTGTCTTTGTTTGTGTGTGTGTGTTTGTGTCTGTGTTTGTGTCTGTGTCTGTGTTTGTGTCTTTGTTTGTGTTTGTGTCTGTGTTTGTGTCTGTGTCTGTGTTTGTGTCTTTGTTTGTGTTTGTGTTTGTGTCTGTGTTTGTGTCTGTGTCTGTGTTTGTGTCTCTGTTTGTGTTTGTGTTTGTGTCTGTGTTTGTGTTTGTGTTTGTTTTTGCATCTGTGTTTGTGTGTGTATTTCTGTCTGTGTTTGTGTTTGTGTGTGTGTGTGTGTGTGTCTGTGTTCGTGTGTTTGTGTCTGTGTCTGTGTTTGTGTCTGCGTTTTTGTCTTTGTTTGTGTTTGTGTTTGTGTCTGTGTTTGTGTTTGTGTCTGTGTCTGTGTTTGTGTCTTTGTTTGTGTTTGTGTTTGTGTCTGTGTTTGTGTCTGTGTCTGTGTCTGTGTCTGTGTCTGTGTTTGTGTCTTTGTTTGTGTTTGTGTTTGTTTCTGTGTTTGTGTTTGTGTGTTTGTATTTGTGTCTGTGTTTTAGTTTGTGTTTGTGTCTGTGTGTGTGTTTGTGTCTGTGTTTGTGTCTTTGTTTGTGTTTGTGTTTGTGTTTGTGTCTGTGTGTGTGTTTGTGTCTGTGTTTGTGTTCGTGTCTGTGTCTGTGTTTGTGTGTTTGTGTTTGTGTCTGTGTTTGTGTTTGTGTTTGTATCTGTTTCTGCGTTTTTGTTTGATTTTGTGTCTGCGTCTGTGTTTGTGTTTGTGTCTGCGTTTGTGTTTGTGTGTGTGTTTGCGTCTGTGTTTGTGTTTGTGTCTTTGTTTGTTTTTGTGTCTGTGTCTGCGTTTGTGTTTGTGTTTGTGTCTGTATCTGTGTTTGTGTGTGTGTTTGCGTCTGTGTTTGTGGTTGTGTTTGTGTCTTCGTTTGTGTTTGTGTGTGTCTGTGCAAAAGAAAGTTTTGTGTGTGTGTCTGTGAAAAAGAAAGTCATACGATGTTGGGCCGTTTATTCCTTTTTTACATAGGCATAACCACTTATCAAGGCTCAATGACCACTCGAGGATAGGGGTAAAAGAGTGTACAGTAGTCAATTGTAATCGTCAGTAATGGAAATTCAGTAAATTTGTTAGCTTAAGTGGAACGGCTTATCAAGAACTTGTTTACATTAGACTTGAATACAACCATATTGTATTCAGCTGGAAAGCAGAAAAACAGAATACAATTCCACAGGGCGTGCAGTTCTAAGAAAGAAGCTTTGTTCATGGAATCTAGGTTTAGGCACAGGGTGGTGGATTATTGATAGTGTTTTCAGCTAGACGAGTGTTTTTTTTTTTCATTTTGTTCTACCTTCTTAGTTTTATGCTTTCAACGCAGATGTTCCACAGTTTCCCCCCTCTAAACACTTAATGTTCCACACGTGAACATTTAATGTGACCAAAGGAGACACTGGTGAGGTTCCTATGAGTTTTCTGGAACTCTGCGATACTGATGTGATGATGATGATGATGATGATCATCATCATCATCATCATCATCACCATAATCACCATCACCATCATCATCATCATCATCATCATCACCATCATCATCATCATCATCATCATCATCACCACCACCACCACCACCACCATCATCATCATCATCATCATCACCACCACCACCACCACCACCACCACCACCACCACCATCATCATCATCATCATCATCATCATCGTCATCACCACCACCATCATCATCATCATCATCATCATCATCATCATCATCATCACCACCACCACCACCATCATCATCACCATCATCATCATCATCATCATCATCACCACCACCACCACCACCATCATCATCATCATCATCATCATCATCATCGTCATCACCACCACCACCATCATCATCATCATCACCACCATCATCATCATCATATCGCATGAATCCGAAGATTCTACTGTTGGCATTACTTTGCCCGGTATTTTTCTAGTCAGAATTTTTTCTAGAAAGGATATTTACGAGAGGGACCAACATCCTAAGTAAAAGTGATTTTTGTGGAACGAATTGGATTCGAACTTGGAAAACGCAAGTCGTCAGTCCGTGTCGTTGGCCACTTGACCACCTCACCTTCCGTTGTGATCAGATAATTTATAATCAGTGATAAAAGCACATGATGTGTCTTTAGAAGTTTTCTACTTTTTGACGTAATATCAACAGTTCAGTTGACGTCAAGAATGAGAGTTAAGAGACGCCTTTCCAATTTTGATCAAGGACTCTCGAGTAAGTATGGATGGCCAGTGGTGTTATAACGTTCTGGTTGGATGTAGAGTGTTATTTGAACTTTTACAAACTTTGTAAAGAATTTTTTTTCAAATTTTTAAATAATTTACTTTATTATCAATGTTTTAAAATGTTTAAAATAAAAAGTATTTCAAAGTGAGAAATTAAAATTAAATTTAAAACAAGTGAAGCATGCATGGTCCCACCGTGAGAGCACAGTGAAAGAGGCATAAAAAAATGACTAAGTTCAGCATTTGCCTCCCTCACCTTCATTTAGCCCCAAAAGCCCCGGAGGACGTCAAATCTTGGTGAAAATGAACAAACGGTGCAATTTTAGGCCTTAACAATATGTAAATTTGAGTTCTGCACCATGCAAAAAAAGAAATGACTAGGTCCATCATTTGCCCCCCCCCCCATTTAGCCCC
The DNA here is from genome assembly GCF_053919585.1 of Euprymna scolopes. Taxonomy (NCBI): domain Eukaryota; kingdom Metazoa; phylum Mollusca; class Cephalopoda; order Sepiida; family Sepiolidae; genus Euprymna; species Euprymna scolopes. The sequence continues at coordinate 4,707,603 of NC_136514.1, read as the reverse complement.
AAAAGTCCCCAAGGCTTTACCATATTTAAATTTGAGTTCAACACCAAGCAAAACTGCTAAATAGACATACACAGAAAATTTTGAACAAATATGGTAAAATAGTCCTAAAAATGGAGTGTTTTTATTAGCCCTAAAAGAGGCCCTTGGGCACACCCAAGTGTTATCGCGTGTTACTTTTTTTACTCATATCATGTTTGTGCAAAATTTCAAAAAATTCCAACGCGTAGTTATTGAGAAAAGTGGGGACAGACGAACGGACGAACGGACAAGGGTGAATTTACAGGTCCACTCTCCTTTTGTCGGGGGACAAAAAAAAAAGGATTTCAAAGTGAGGAATTAACCAAAAATGAACACCTTCAAATCTCGACTATTATATAAAAGCCACTATGTGTGTATGAGTGTGTGGGGGGGGTGCGTATGTATGTGTATGTGTGTGTGAGTGAAAGAGGGAGAATTCCTCATAGGTTCCGAAACGCTTGAGCCTATTTTTTTGCAAATTTCACACAAAGCTAATTTTTATTTCAGTCAGTGTTCTTAGGTATGTTTTTTACAGAAATGCATTCGATAAGTATTGAAATCGAAAAAAGTCTGATCTTAAAAGTAGCTTTTCCCTCTTATAGATAAAAAAAAATATTTTTTAAAGGGGAATATTTTACGTTACACCAACCAAAGGAAATAATAAAATCTCAGCAAATCATTTCTTCTTCAAAAAACAAAATATTATAATCCGTAGATATAGCTTAGTGGGAGAGCATTCGATTACAGATCGAATGATCGCCTGTTCAATCTCGGGTGTACAACCATTTTATTTTAATTCTTTTCTTATTAATGAGTTCATTTTACGATAAAAAAAAGAGGTAACATTTAAAATCGCGGCAAATCATTTCTTCGTTTGCATATTGAAACTAAACATTAACCAGAAGTGAATTTTCCAGGGCATTCATCGTCAAGCTCAAATATCAGCTGAGGTGACATTGTAAACAAACACAGACGGAATTTGATAGAAGGGCATTATCATTATTGTCATTTTATTTTTATTTATTTTAATTTAATTTGATTTTTATTTATTTATTTATTTATTTATTTATTTATTTGCGAATTAGTCCACAGCGCAAATTATTCCTCGTAATATATAATACTCATTAAAGGATTCATTATATAATATATAATACTCATTAAAGGATTCATTATATAATATATAATACTCATTAAAGGATTCATTATATAATATATAATACTCATTAAAGGATTCATTATATAATATATAATACTCATTAAAGGATTCATTATATAATATATAATGTTCATTAAAGGATTCATTATATAATATATAATACTCATTAAAGGATTCATTATATAATATATAATACTCATTAAAGGATTCATTATATAATATATAATACTCATTAAAGGATTCATTATATAATATATAATACTCATTAAATATATAATACTCATTAAATATATAATACTCATTAAATATATAATACTCATTAAATATATAATACTCATTAAATATATAATACTCATTTAATATATAATACTCATTAAATATATAATACTCATTTAATATATAATACTCATTAAATATATAATACTCATTAAATATATAATACTCATTAAATATATAATACTCATTTAATATATAATACTCATTAAATATATAATACTCATTTAATATATAATACTCATTAAAGGATTCATTATATAAGAATAATGTGCAATCTGCATAAATTAAAATATCATGTTTAAGCGTATTGTGTTTGGGAGGAGAGCTCAATAAGAACTTGTTTATATTGGACTTGAAGACGACCACATTATAGTCAGTTGGAAAGCGGGCAAGCGGAACAGAATTCCACAGGTGGACAGTTCTAGGAAAGAAACTTTGTTCATGGAATTTGCGTTTAGATTAAGACATAGATAGATAGTGAAGGGAAACTTTTGATAGTTGTTATAACTAGACGAGTGTGTTTTGTGAAAGTTTGGCGGGGGCGGGTCATAGATTGAAGCTCAGACGAGCACTTGCCATGAAAATAAAGATCGAGTACTTCACAAGATTATTCAGAAATAACTGCAGATTAGTGTTATTGGTTGCAGCTATGTAATCCCATAGCTCAGATTAGACAAAAGATGGTCAACCAGAGCAATAGTAAGCCATGTTCATGAGGCGTATATACTGTTTGTTCAGATTTGTTTCCAATGGTCCTGGATATGACCTTAAACTATATCCGATGGTGAGGCCCCAGCTTGCGGGCTTTGGGGATTGTGGAGCCACCCTTTAATTGCTTTTGGTCTCAGGTCCACTCTAACCCGGAGTGGTAATACCTGTTAGGGTCCCAACTATGGGTTAAATAGAAACCGATTGGGGAAAAAAATATATATATTCTATTAAAAAAATGTTTTTCAAAATCACTGGATTCGGCATTAAATAACCTGAAAAGGGTTGATATGCCGTAAAACAAAAGCAACCAACCAACAATTTGCTTCCAAATGTTTCGAAATAAATGGAAACTTGATGATATTAAACGCTTTAATAAACTACATAAAGGCAATGAACATAAAATTATACATTTTTTTTTTACTTGGAAGTCATCACTTATCAAGGCCCGAAGGCCTCTGGAGGATAAGTGTCAATGAATGTAAAGTAGTAGTATAGTAATATTGTTAATGGTGTTAATTGCGTATAATTTGATTATTTATGGGGACGGTTCAACAAGAATTTGTTTACATTGGATTTAGAGGTTACTATGTTGTACTCAACTGGGAAGCAGGCCAATGGAACAGTGTTCCACGGGTGGACAGTTCTGGGAAAAAAAGCTTTGTTCATGGAATTTGCGTTTAGATTTAGGCACAGATAGAGAGTGGGAGAAATCGTATATATTGGTTGTAGCTAGTTGAGTATTTTTTGTGAAAATTTGGCATAGGGAACCATAGATCATATTTTCTGGACGTTTCTATTATCTACTCTAGATCGGAAATTTGTTTTCTACAGTGCCTTTCTCTGGTTTGTACGCAGTTTGAAAAGTTGTGAATGATGCATAGAAATGTCTTGATATGTTCTGCAACTATTGTGACAAACAAGTTGTAAAAATGACTTCAAAAGTTGATTGAGCGCTGATTACCGCAAAACCTATGTAACTCTTCTTCTCACGCTGCACAAAAGCTCTTTGCATTTTTGAAAGCTTTCAACACATTATCCGTTGAAAGTCCCATGATGAACAATTGCAAAAAAATATTTAGGAGCGGTTGATGAACTCAGTGTGAATATTATCAAGCCTGTGAGTTTGTCCTCATTCAAGGAATAGCACGCTCTAATTTTTTTAATAGGTGTCGTTGCGCCTTTCGCATTCCAAAATCTCAACTCTATCATATAGGATGTTGCTCTTTTAATAACCAAGCTTATGTTTCTTGGTTTTGCTTTAAGCCATTTTTTAAGCAGCATTGATATCATTAGAATTATTAGCATGTGTTTGTTTTGTATCGCTTGGCATTTAGTCAGAAGATGATTTTATCGGTAAATTCAAACAGAAAATCTGCGTTTAAGATCTCAGAAAAAAAAAAAGCAAAACAGTTTTGAAGATTTAGTTGAAAGGCACTTCACGTGTTCTTCGTTTTTTTTTTATTGTAACTTTAGATTCAAGATTGATTTCGTGGGCATGAAAAACAAACTTTGTTCATGGAAGCTGAGTTTAGATTTAGATAGAGAATTGGAGAAACCGTATATAGTGGTTATTGCTAGTTTAGTATTTTGTGAACGTTTGGCAAGGGGAAACCATAGATCATATTCTCTGGACCTTTCTATTATCTGCTCTAGGTCTGTCATTTGTTTTGTATAGTGCCTTTCTCTGTTGGATTCAGGGTTGATGATTTTGTCCTCATTCAAAGAATAGCACGTTCCATTTTTTTTAATAAGTGGTATTATGTCTCCCGCATTCTCATCAACTCGCTGTCAGTTAACTCATTCATTTCATCATTCCAAAATTTAAACTTTAGCTTATAGGATGTTGTTCCTTAATTCTTAATTCATATTTCTTGACTTTGTTTTAAGCTTTTTTTAAGCATCGATAGTACTGTTTGTGAGAGGGTAGTGTCTGTGCGAGGGTAGTGTCTGTAAGAGGGTAATGTTTGTGAGAGGATAATGTTTGTGAGAGGGTAATGTTTGTGAGAGGGTAATGTTTGTGAGAGGGTAGTGTCTGTGAGAGGGTAGTGTCTGTGAGAGGGTGATGTCTGTGAGAGGGTAATGTTTGTGAGAGGGTGGTGTCTGTGAGAGGGTAGTGTTTGTGATAGGGTGGTGTCTGTGAGAGGGTAGTGTTTGTGAGAGGGTGGTGTTTGTGAGAGGGTAGTGTCTGTGAGAGGGTGGTGTCTGTGAGAGAGTAGTGTTTGTGAGAGGGTGATGTTTGTGAGAGGGTAGTGTTTGTGAGAGGGCGGTTTTTGTGAGAGGGTAGTGTTTGTGAGACGTTGTTTTTTGTGAGAGGTTGGTCTATGTGAGAGGGTGGTTTTTGTGAGCGGGTGGTGCCCGTGAGGGGGTGGTGTACTTATTACGTCTGCCTCTTTATATGTCTCAGATATTTTCTTTTTTCTTTATGAGTTTCTTTCACGCAGTTCTTGCTATAGTATCATTTGGAAGAAAATCCGTTCCCTTTTCTTATCTAATAGGAGGTGATGGTTGTCTGATTGTTAACAGCATAGACTGTCATATCAAATAACTGTTGTTTTCATATCCCAGGCCCTTCCGGCGCGTGTGTTAATAAAACTTCTCAGATGCGCTTTTGATGTTAGGCTGTGTAAAGTCTTAACTTTGTTCAAAATCGCCTGTTCTTTCTTTCATCGGATTATTTTGATTATAGATTTTCGATTGTTATCGAAGATCTTTCGATACAAAACCTATCTAAGAACATTGCCAGACACATAGCGTACCTTCGTTTGGAATTTCTATAAAAATCGGCCCGGTAGTTTTCGAGTTCATAGGAAACGAACTCACACACACACACACACACACAAAGTTCCTTTTATATAATAGTCGAGATAGATATGTGTGTGTGCTTACATAGAAAAACGTGAGCCGAATTACCATACGAGTCGCCTGATTTAGGGGATAACGCCACATTTTTTCTTACCTTAGCACAAAAATGATAGCATCACCACCACCATTAAAATGATGTCTCCATTAAAATGTACTCATCAAAATGTTGGGCCTATTAAAAGTTTGAATACATAAAAATGTTGTAAACATTAAAAATTGTACAATTGAAATGTTGTCCCCATTAAAATATGCTTATTAAAACATTGTGCATATTAAAATGTTTTTTTTTTTTTTTACAAGGGTGTCACCACTTATCAAGGCCCAGAGGCCACTCAAGGATGTTGTTACCATTAAAGTGTTGTCCCTATTAAAACATTGTGCTTATTAAAATCGTCCCTATTAAAATGTTGCACCCGTTAATATTTTGTGCTTATTAAAAAAATTGTTAGCATTAAAATGTTGCACCCAGTAAAATTTTGTGTTCATTAAAAAAAATTCTTCATTATAATGTTGCGCATATTAAACTGTTGTGCTCATTAAAAAGCTGTCCCCATTAAAATATGATAGTATTTTCAAGGGAACAGATATTTTTCAAGATGTGTCCATTTAGTCTACGGCGTTTAACGATAAACATCTTATTTGGAAATTAAACGTGATTGACCAATTGAGACACTGTCGAGTCGTCCTCCGACATGTAAACTAAGCTAAAGCGGTACCTTCCACGTGACACCTGAGTTGCTTCTGTTATGATTTGCTGGTGTCCTTAGTTCAACTCACAACAATCACCGAAACAATTATCACCTCAAAGTTTTCACGTCACTTCATTAAGAACAAACAAATTTTTTTTTTTTTAAATCTCATTAAATGCAAATTTATATTTTTAATAACGTGTGCACGACTTGGAAAGATACTAGAACAAACAGCTTAACACGTGACGTTAAAACAATTCCACTTTCCTCCCGCTGTGATGGAACAATTTACCAACTCCATTGGTAAATTGTTTTCGCTTTCTAAAACTCGTATATCTTTGCAATTTTCATGGCGCGAAAACATGAGGACGTGTTTATTAACTGTCGTCCATAGCACGCAATACTTGTGAGCAATGTGGTCATATTTTGGCAATAGAATTGAATGTCACATTAAATCACTGACCCTTTATCCCAGGTAAACTAATACTGGGTGTATACTTATAAAAACAAGCGTAAGACAATATATTCTGATTATCATTAGTATATCTGTGAATACGTAACAAACCGCGGAATGACGTCACTGTTAGAAAAAAGACTATAAAAAGAAAAGAGCACGTTAGAGAAAACGATCACGTGAGAGAGCCACAGCCGTAACGAGAGTAACTGGTGGGAGAATGAGGAAATAAATATCGTTGTTGCACGAAAAAGTGAATTTGGGTTATTCTTTGTCGTGGTCTCCATTGCGACTGAAACTGCATACAACGTGTGGGTACCGTGCGTAAACGTGTGTATAACGTTACATATATACAAAATATATATGTATGAATATAATATTTTTTCAGTAGGCATTAATATTGTTTGTACTTGCAGACACTAGCTTTTCATTCTTATGCAATCATTAGTGGAGGAAGTGATAATTACTGCTGGTCGCAAGACTTGAGCGCAGTAAGCCAGACCAAAGCTGGCTCGCGGACTAGCGCTCTTCCACTCAGTCATCAGGAATCAGCATTTAACTGGAAGTCAAATTTGACTTTTCGGATTAAAGTTATTTAACTCGGCCAAAATGGAAGCGAATTATGTGACTTATGAAGATCTGTAAGCGGGATTGTCGTAATAAAATGCCGAAAAGAGTATTCAAACAAGCAAAAAGTTTTAAATATATATATATATATAATCAGTAGTATATCGTAGATATACTACTTTGCGCAGAGGCACAGAGGCTGTTCTTGGCCTTCGGGCTAGGAGCGGAAAAGGAAGTAATCAGTTCTGGTGAATGTGGGGGGGGGGCAACCCTTCATATCGGACAATTGCTTTTTTAAGTCTCAAACATCGAATATTTTCTATCTGATAGGTTTATACAATACGATAGGTTGCCGATAGGCAGAAGTTCGAAGCTTAAAATATCAACATTGGCTTGTCTGAAGGGTCCAACGCTCTTCCTTTTCTTCTTTTTTTTTTTTTTTTACAAGGGAGTCACAACATATCATAGCCTGGAGGCCAATCTAGAATAAGGGTTGATGGATATACGGTGGTCACCGGGACAACAGCATAGTAAAAGTTAGTTGTAGAAATAGAATATTTAGGAGAACACCTCAACAAGTGTTACAGTTGCGTGTGCCAGAAGTGGTTCTGGAGAGGACGGTCGGCTGTTTGGGCTTGCAGGATGATGCCAAAAGAGGTCGGACACAAGTGGGTCGGTCAGTGCAGTGATCCTGGATCGAGGTGCGCCGGGAATGACGTCAAAGAAGTTCAAAGTGGGGAACGCAGAATTCCTGGAGATTTAGGTCAACGGGACTGACCGACATTTCAGACAATAGATAAAAAAAAGGCGTGGAGGGATGTTCTGACGTCATCCGTCCCAATAAAAGAGAAACAGCCAGACGAGAGAAGAAGCAACCGCTTGCAGAAAAACGGACAACTCTGTCATTTTGCACACACACACACACACACACACACACACACACACATACACCACCACCATCCTGTGACCCCCTCCTTGCTGTCAGTATTGTCACTGGAGAATAAACATTATTTTGAATCATTCAACTGACTTTTTTGTTTACATTTGATTGTACGGATTCAAACAAACCAAGACTGACGATCTGGCTAGTCTTATGAATAACACAACACAAAAACTTGTTTATATTGGACTTGAAGACGACGATATTGCAGTCAACAGGAAAGTAGGCCAGCGGAGCAGAGTTCCACGGGCGGACAGTTCTAGGAAAAAAACTTCGTTCATGAAATTTTCGTTTAAATTTAGGTAGAGATAGAGAGTGAGAGAAACTGCTGATAGTTGTTGTAGATAGACAAGTGTTTGCTGTGGACGTTTGGCAAGCGGTGGGGGGACCATAGATTGAAGTTCAGATGAGCATTTGCTATGAAAATAACGATAGATATCCTTATCTTTATCGATGATATACCAATTCACATTCTAAGTTCATTTGTTAACATATACGCAAAAAAACGCCACCATCTATGGCAACACTTCGAAAGCCAACAACGACCAAGATCTCTCTGAGTATCTCCTCCGACCTTGAGCACCTGCAAAAAGCGGCTGGTTAATTTTAGCGCATCCAAAATCAAGCTGCTGTCTTTTCATCAGAAACGTTATCCACTTGGCCCTAATTTATATGAATAGCTCTCGTATCAAAGAAGCTCGTTTCTTTGACAAACTTCTGGATCTGGCCTTTACTCCTGACCTGAAATTGAAGACTTACATCAAATATGTTGCCAATGTCGCTGGAAAAAATAATTGCGCAATTCTACCGCTCCAGAAAATACCTCACTCTCGACGCAATCAATCTTCTACCTACATAATGGTCAGATGCGTCCTAAAATGGAGTACTGTTGTCACATCTGGACAGGAGCGGCTTGGAGTAACCTATCCTGCCTTGACAGAATTCAAAACCGACTTACTTCGAAATCTAGTAAGTGATGCTCTTTTCTCCTCACTGCAATCTCTTTCCCACAGAAGAGAGCCCGCCTCTGCGCTATCATTATTTTCATGGCAAGCGCTCGTCTGCACTTCAATCTATGGTCAAACTTTAACAAAAAATCTGTTTGCTGTTTCGATTCTAACTGATGGCACTCAAATACGTTGTTTTTTTTTTGTTTTTTTTTTCTTTACTTTTGAAATCACGACTCTATGATAATAAATACGACATCTGGGACAATTAAAATATCATATTTAAGCGTATTTTACGGCCGGGCAAAGCCCCCATCCCCGCTAGAAAATATAAAAGGTTATATGTCTGTCTGTCTCCATATTTTTAAACTCTTATCACTTTCGAAACTAAAAGTCGCAGAGCAGCGTTAGCTTCGGTTTCGATTCTAGCTGAAATCGCCCAAATATTTTTTTTTTTTTTTTTTTTTCACTTTTGGAATCACAACTCCTTAAAAATATATACGAAATCTGGACAAATTAAAATATCATACTAAAACATATTTTACAATCGGACAAAGCCGCCCTCCCTGCTAGTATATATATATATATATATATATATATATATATATATATATATATATATATAATGAAAAGAGATTGACATACATATTTGTTCACAGATGGTATAAAAAGGAAAAACGTTAATAATAAAATATTCACACCTTTACAATGTATTTGCTTTTACATGTGGAATTTTTCCTATGTTTTCTTTTTTTTTTTTTTTTAATGTGCGCTCATAAATATTTCATCACTAAATGTCCTTTTAAACATTCAAGGCAGACGACACAATTTCATTGAGAAGCGTTTTTGTTAAATAAGTTATTTTGAAGCTTGGACAATGTGACGCTTCCGCTTCAGCGGAATCTCGGTATTTTATCGGTGTAGCTGGTTCCGAAATATTCAGCCCTTAGGTCAAGTAATTACTATGATACAACCGGCCCCTACTTGCCAGGGTCAATTAGGTGTGCTAGTGCATATCGAGGTCGATATGTGTGTGCGTTAGCAATAATACGATAATCAAATGAGCAATTGTTTTTAATGGTCGAAGGCCACGTTTAGCAAATGAATAATTATTTGTCAATGAATTATTTAGTGGAATTTTATATTAAAAGTATACAAAAGAAAATAGGTCGCTTAAAAGTTCAAGGAGTATTTTAATTCGAAAGAGTTTGATCATTCCAACAGGAAGAAGAAGGGGAGTGTTAGGAATCTGGTATTTTTTGCTGACAACAGAGAAATTGTTCAAATTCTGATCAAAAGAAAAAATGATATTTCTTATCTAAGAAAATCTGTTTTTGAAGAATTTGGAGATCGTGACAGGCATTGATTCGTCAATTGAGAAACGACCCCACTACAGTCAACACGCGCAAAATTAGATAAATAACGAGCAGAATTAAGGTGATGAAGCTGATGCGCAGATGAGTTGATGCGAAATGTGCAGAGGCAGAGGCAGACGAGTAAAAAAAAAAGAAAAGAAAAGAATCGTCAATTTAATAGGTCGTGAACTATCAACTAAACTCAAGCCTCTGTCCCATCGCCAAAACGTGGCATCCTTTTGCCTGTTTTATAAATATTTCAATGGCAAATACTAATGACGAATTCCAAGCGCTAGACGACAATCCTCTCGACAAACCGAACAAGCAACAAAATCCCACTGCTACACTGTAAAGATCCCAAGATGCTGTAACGCCTTCCACTCGAAAAGCCTTTTCCCTCAGATTGCTGCACTTTGGAATTCTCCTCCGGGCCCTTCTTTCCTGACTGTACTGACATGCAGAAATTCAAGTGTAATGTGAGCAGACATTTCGCTGCTTAACTCCCTAAACAATATTTCTGCAAATATGGTCCCAGATAGTAGCCCCTCACGACTAAGTCGCTCTGTGCCTTGTTTGATGTTGAATAACAACTAAAAAAAAAAAAAAAAGATGCAAGAGAGGGAGATGCAGAAACTGCAATAGCATGTAGATATTGAGAATGCAAAGAGCAAGCTGAGAACGCAGAGTTAGTAGAGCTGAGTCCAGTTGGGATCAGGTGACTCCCTCAGTGACATATAAAAAAAACCTGTTATCGGAATATAAACTTTAAAAGTCCGTCTGAAAAAAAAAATTTAACTCTGATGAAAATCGTTCGAATCCGTTCAAAACGATAAAAAAAAGACAATTCTGGCGATCGAAAGAGAAACAAAAAGATAAAAACAAACCCGACGGTCAGTCTCTCTTTGAAATTGAACCGTTGACATTTTTATTACTGTTGCTGCCCTTTTAATATGTTTCTCTTTTTTTAACGTTGTTGCAATGAATGCTTTGTTGATACATTTTTAATATAATTTCTGTTAACCTAAACTCGTGTGTTTGGTCCTTTTTTTTTTTTGCTCTATTATAACTAGGGCTGGGACAACAGCATATTCTTTTCATTGTTTAGACTCTCGAATGTGTATCCGTTGATATCTTATATGCTTTTATATAGAGTGATGTGATTTTCTGTTGATTAACTGTGTCTAACTGTGTCGGCTATATACTCGAGTGTAAAAACAATGAAAAGAATATGCTGTTGTCATAGCCCTGATTATAACACGCTTATGTCTTTCTTGGCTGATGCCAGAAGAACGACGTATCATTTGAGAGAAACTTCTGAGAACTACTAGAGGCTTAAATAACAATAGACCTATTTCTTGCATAATTGTGAATGATTTCTGTTTATGATAGCACATGCACTTAGTGAGTCCGCATACTCTAAATGATAGACTATCGATCATTCACCATTAAGAAATTTCATTATGATCAGTGACATAAAAAGGTCTGTAAGAACAAGAAGAAGAAAAGGACTTCACTCCATATCTGGATTTACTGATAAAAAAAATATAATTTACAAATATGGTACAATATCTTCACGAAAAGAAAATCTTAACTGCATTTCGATAGTGTTAATGATGCAGAACGTTTTTTGCCGCCGCTTAAAGAACCAAATCCGTTGCCATTCTGTTCTTCATCATTAACGCTGCCTAATTGCAGTTAAGATTTTCTAAGAAAACTTTATTCCGCCAGTCAACGTGGTGTTTTGGCCTTCGGACCGGGATCAAAGTGTAGTATCTGATCCGGCAGATACTGCAAGCAAAGACCATATGTGGGGGCGACCCCACAGATAAGACCTTGGTCAATGTAGGGGCAACCCTTCATACCAATTGTCACTATCCAGCTCCCCTACTCCCCGGGGAGTTGGTCCCCATTTCCCCTTCAGTCCTCACATTAAAAATCGGCCTTGTGCCTAATTTGCTCGGTGGGGGAGCAAATAAATACCATCTGATCCGGCAGATACTGCAAGCAAAGACCATATGTGGTGCATTATAGATGACTTACTTTTATGCACGTAGTAATTATTAATTAATAATTAATATTTAAATAATAAAAAGTAAAAACGTCCTAAGATTTGGGCGAAAAAATATGTAAACCAAGGGCAAATAACTCCTTTCTTATAATAAGAGAAATCGTTCAGGGAACGAAATTAAGAAATTTAATCGCTAATAAAAAACAAATAAAAATTCAAACAATCTTATATATATATATATATATATATATATATATATATATATATATACACACACACACCACACACATTCACCCCTAACAAGGCATATCGCCATTTGGACGTAAGAGGCTACTATTTGAAACCATGCCTAGGAAATGTTAAGATGTTTGTTTACATTACATTTAACTTCTGTATATCAGTACAGTCAGGAAAGCAGGTAGCAGGAAGTGAACTTCAAAATCTAGTCGGTCAAGGGGGAATAACTATGTTTCTAGCATTTAGGGATCGCAACAGTTAAAGGGTTTTTCAGAGATATGTACATCAAAGGGGGGTACAAGTGTAACAAGTTCATCAGAGCATATTCCATTAAAATACTTGTAAAACGGGCACAGAGATGCAGCATTGCGGCGATGAGTGTTTTTGTTAGAGGCGGCGAGCTTTAAATTGGCAACCCTATTTTCTTTAACTGCAGATTCTGCAACTATCGGTTATTTTTGGTTCAGCTTGTTTTGGCAATTCATCATAAAGCCACTGACACCCGAGCATCATTTGCAAATTACAAATGAAACGATCAATTTAAAGGAACGTTTAATGAATAAATAATTTATCAAAATGGACCTGTCAACTGGCCACCTTATTCGTGCGATTTAACCCTATTAGATTATTTATTTGGGAATATGTAACGTCTCATGTTTACGCTGATAAATCAGACACAATAAACCACTTGGAAGACATCATTCGACATGCTATTGCTGAAATACAATCTAATTAATGTATAGAATTTGTGAAAATTGGATCTCTAGATTATACCATATACGTATGAGTCGTTGGGGGAGGGTATGTGCCCGAAATTGTATTTAAATTATAAACGCCAAAAATGAATCTTGGGCATATATCAAGTATTTGTATCATAAAAATATTGTTCTGTAATTCATTTGAATTTAATATGTTTGTAACGTTGCTGTTACATACAAACAAGAGTGAAAATAAATAAATAAATAAAAATCCGGGTCGGCATTTTTTCTTTTTAACAAAAGTTTTATCACCGTTACTCTCCAATCTCGACACTATTTAAAAAGTCTCTCGCCATCATACATCTCGCTCGGTGTACACTTTTCTTCTTCCACCGACCGCATGCCGGCCACAGCCAGCCCATTTCCGTTCCCGACATTACATGTCCATTTTCTTCGACGCATACTTTGCTTCTTCCCGATCACGTGGTCTATTTTTTCTCATTTTTTCCTTTTATTCTCACGCACACTTCCTAATTTGCATATGCGCGCTTTTTGGTTACTGCTGCTGCATATGTTCCTGTTTGCCGCCTCTAAAAAAACTATATTTGTTGAGTTTGTTTCTAAAAGTAATTTGAGATCTGCCGGATGCTGTCAGTTCCCAGATTCGGTTAAAATGGATCCTTATATGACATGAGAGACTTTAGTTTTTTATGTTACTATTTGTGTGGTACGATATCTTCACGAAACCGAGTTGGCCGATGGTTTTGTGATCACCATATGTTTCGACTGGTCTTTCTCTGTTTCCATCCATGCCCACTTTAAGATCCCTGGAAAGAAAAGATGAATACGGTCCAGTCGACGAAAGTTGAATTTGTTGCTGGAGGGAAGAAAAGTTGCGAAGCAATCAAAAGAAAATGTCGGAAAGCGTTTGTTAAAAACAATAACGACGCTTATTAACACAATCTTCAACAAACACCACGGAATGGAAGGTATTTATTTGCTCCCCCCCCCCACTATGCAAATTAGGCACAAGGCCGATTTTTTATGTGAGGAGTGAAGGGGAAATGGGGCCTAGCTCCCTGGGGAGTAGGGGAGCTGGATAGTGACAATTGGTATGAAGGGTTGGTATTTATTTGCTCCCCCACCAAGCAAATTAGGCACAAGGCCGTTTTTTAATGTGGAGAGATTGGGGAACTAGGGACCAGCTCCCTGAGGAGTAGGGGAGCTGGATATTGACAATTGGTATGAAGGGTTGCCTCTACATTGACCAAGGTCTTATATGTGGGGCTGATATTATTAATAATTTATATATATATATATATATATATATATATATATATATATATATATATATATATATATATATATATATATATATATATCTGTAGAAATATATTTTCTTATAATATATATCAATCCTCATTTATTATTATTTGTTGTTATTTCTTCTATTATTATTATTATTAGTAGTAGTAGTAGTAGTAGTAGTAGTAGTTGCTATTTCTTCTGATGAGTTAAGGGCATAATAGATTCACTGATTGATATAATAATTAAGTGATTGATTTTGCGCTACGAAACAGATACTGTCAAGAATTGTATAAATCAACTGAATTAAAGGAATAAATTATAAGGTGGTCAACATCATGAATTTTGGAATATAACTTTATCATTTATTCTCTCTCTCTCTCTCTCTCTCTCTCTCTATATATATATATATATATATATATATATATATATATATATATATATATATGTATAAGGAATGAAAAAATACCAGCGGTGGTTGACGTTATGTTATGAGAAAAATAGAAAAACCCGAATGAAATTATTAAAAAATCAACGTTTCGTCCTTATTTCAGAGGACATCTTCAGGATAATTGAAATAAAAAATAAAAATGTAAGAAAAGAAAAAGTCATAAATCGTGCGAAAAAGACAGTTCTTGAATCCTACCCATGTCGGGAAGGACAAACATATGTGTGCGTATCCTCCCGACATGGGTAGGATTCAAGAACTGTCTTTTTCGCACGATCTATGACTTTTTCTTTTCTTACATTTTTTTTTTTATTTCAATTATCCTGAAGATGTCCTCTGAAATAAGGACGAAACGTTGATTTTTTAATAATTTCATTCGGTTTTTTCTATTTTTCTCATAACATATATATATATATATATATATATATATATATATATATATATATATATATATATATATATATATATATATATATATTTCTTGCGTATGTGTTCATCATTTTTTTTTTTACTTAATTTACTATCAATCACCACTTATCAAGGCACGGAAGCCACTCAAGGATAAGAGTTAATGAAGGTAAGGTGGTAAGCTAGACAACAGCTCAGTGATCGTTTTTTGGTGTGAATTGGGCAGAATTGGACTATTTAAGGGGACGAGATAGCAAAAACCTGTTTACATTAGACTTGAAGACGACAATGTTGTACTCAGCTGGGATGTAGATCAGTGGAATAGAGTTCCTTGGGTGAGTAGTTATAGAAAAGAAGCTTTGTCCATGAAATTTGCGTTTAAATTTAGGCACTGATAAAGAGTAGGGAAATTGTTGGTGCTTGACGAGTGCTTTGTGTGAAAGTTTGGCGAGGGGGGGACATTGAATTAAGCTTAGACGATCACTTGCTGTGAAAATAACAGTACAGCAGAGACACGCTCGTAACGTCTCTTCTGTGAGAAAGAGTTTGCAGGGAGCAGAAATGAGCATCGCTTTCTAGGTTTTAAAGTCAGTTTGGAATTTTGTTAAGGTATGGCATGATAAGGTACTCCAGGCAACTTCTGCCCAGATGTGGCAACAGTAATCCATTTTAGGGCGTATTTGGCTCTTATACATCTAGGGGATTATACACCTAACTTGACATAAATAGATACACACGCACCCACACACACATAATACATACCTAACTTTATATATATATATATATATATATATATATATATATATATATATATATATATATATATATATATATATATGAAGTATATTTTTACTTGTACTTGCATTGTATATTGGGTTTATCTTTTTTGGCTGCCGACGTATTTATGACCTCTTTCTCGTTGCCGAAGGCTTTTTAGTCCCTTCGACAACACCCTGTCCGTCTGCAGGGGCACCTGTCCTCATCTCAAAACGCTAGGGCTTTTTTTTTTTATCTAAAAAGCGCTATATCTCTCTCCCTCATTAAATATATATTTCTATCCGCCTATGAAACTTACTCGGCTTTAATATTTACCCGCCTCCCCCCGAGGGCAAGATTGACAGAGAGTTGTTTCTGACGTTTTTGAATTTTTGAGATGATTTTGTTCGTTGTATTTGGAATTTTCGGACTACTGTTCTCATCTTGAGTGTCATTTTCACAACGTTTCGATCGATGTAACCTCCGATCTTCTTCAGGTGTATCTTGTCGAACTCTGAAATGTTTCTGTCAAAGTTGGAAATTTGAACGGAATTTCGAACGGAACTCTTTATTTACTTCACGGGGGTAGCATGCTCTTGTTCCGTCAGCCATGACTGAGGTCTTAAGTAATTCGTAATTGTATTTTTCAGTCGCCCACACTGAGGACTGAACCTTTAACCTTCAGGAGAATATCACTTTTACAATTGATTTTTCTAAGTAATCTAACCTTGCGGAGAATTGTTTCTGTTGTGTTTGTTTGTTTGTTTGTTTGTTTGTTTGTTTCGCATCCGTTTACCCAGTATCTTTCTATTAAGAATTCTTTCTATAAAGACACCGGGTGATTACAGGTTGTTGGTTAGTTGTTTTTGTTTTACGGCATATCAACCCTTTTCGAGTTATTTAATGCCGAATCCAAAGATTTTGAAGAAAAATTTTTTTAATAGAATATATTTGTTGTTTTCACGTCGGTTTCTATTTAACCCATAGTTAGGACCCTAACAGGTACTACCACTCCGGGTCAGAGTGGACCTGGGAGCAATGGTAATTAAAGGGTGGCTCCACACTCCCCAAAGCCCACAAGCTGGGGCCTCACCACTGGATATAGTTTAAGGTCATATCCAGGACCCCCATTGAGGGACTTTTACCCTCTGCAGGGGGGGGGGGCAGTCGGCGTATTCTAATGCCCCACCGACAGGGCCGGTGATTACAGGAGGAACTACGTGAAGGTTGACAACATCCCTAAGTGAAAGTGTTTATATAGAACAAACTGGATTCGAACGCTGCAGTCTGCACCACTTAGCTATCGTCAACTCCCTGTTGTTTGGCTTTTTGTAGATGGGGACGTATGCTAGAACTCCAGAACCGGTACAAATAAATAAACAGAAAAAATGGTCATCGTTGGGTAACAACATTGCATACGAGTTTCCACCTTCGTTTGTTCAAAGAAAATAATAAATTCCATTTTTATATCGATTTCGAAAAAGACCTTTTTTTTACTACTGGAACCGAACAAAGAAAACAGCCATTAATATTTACAGGGGACAGATTTCATTCTACGCAAATGGGTACGAAGGATCCAACCTCTGCATATATGATTTCTGGTGCTGTGTGCTTTTTTTTTGCATTTATTTGACCTGGAAGTCACCACTTATCAAGGCCCGAAAGGCATTCAAGGATAAAGGTTAATGAATGGAAGGTGGTAGTTTAGTCATCGTTAATGGTGCAAATTAAGCAGAATTTGATTATTTATGGGGACGGCTCAACAAGAATTTGTCTACAATGGATGTGAAGGCTACCATGTTGTATTCAACCGAGAAGCAGGACAGCGGAACAGTGTTCCACAAGCGAGCAGTTCTGGGAAAAAAGAAAAAGAAGAAGAAGAAGAAAAAAAAGAAGAAGAAGAAAAAGAAGAAGAAGAAAAAGAAGAAGAAGAAGAAGAAGAAGAAGAAGAAGAAGAAGAAGAAGAAGGTGATAGTGATTCCGTGGTTAACGATGCGGGCTGACAACTGGAGTATTCTGAAGTTCGAACTGGAATCTGCGTTTAAATTTAGACACAGATAGAGAGCGGGGGAAATCGTTTGTAGTGGTTGTAGCTAGTCGAGTGTTTTTGTGAAAGTTTGGCAAAGAGTAACCATAGACTGGTGTTTAGTTGTTGTTTATGTGTTTGTTTGCTTGCTTGTTTGTTTGTTTGTTTGTTTGGCAAGCAACATTCATGACGATGATGATTTTTGATGGCATTCGTTTCTCCAATATCTTTCTATTAGGAATTCTTTCTAAAAGGATATCGGGTGATTACGGAAGGGACCACATGAAGGTTGACAACGTCCCTTAGTGACAGTGTTTTTGTGGAACGAACTGGGTTCGAACTTCAGAATACTCCGGTTGTCAGCCCGCATCGTTAACCACGGAATCACTATCACCTTCTTCTTCTTCTTCTTCTTCTTCTTCTTCTTCTTTTTTTTTTCTTCTTCTTCTTTTTCTTCTTCTTTTTCTTCTTCTTCTTCTTCTTTTTCTTCTTCTTTTTCTTCTTCTTTTTCTTCTTCTTCTTTTTCTTTTTCTTCTTCTTCTTCTTCTTCTTTTTATTACATTACATTTCCACCCCAAACAAGGCACATTGCCACTTTGATGTAGGGAGCTACTATCAGGGCCACAAGCTACAGGGGTACTATGTGGGAAGTTGGATAGCAAGATGTCGGTTCACGTTGCACTTGAACTTCTGCATGTCAGTACAGTTGGGGAAGCAGGAACCCGGAAGGAAATTTCAAAGTCTAGCGGTTCTGGGGAAGAAACTACTGGAGAAGAAGGCTCTCTTACATCTAGGGAATCTCAACTGTGAAGGGGTGGGATTTTGCTGCTTGTCAGGTTTGTCGGGAGTTATTTCGTCGAGGGGGTACCAGTGCTTACAGTTCGTCGGAGTATTCACCGTTAAAGTACTTGTAGAACAGGCAGAGAAATGCTACATTTCGTCGATGGGACAGAGGTTGAAGCTTAGATGACAGTTCAGGACCTATTAGGTTGGCGTCTCTCTTTTTAACCTTGTCTAGGAGCGAGAGACTAATAGCAGATGGCCCAGCCCAAATATAACAACAATACTCCATACATGGGCGAATGGTGGCCTTATAGAGGTACAGGATATTTTCGGGCATTAGTAGCTTGATGATGATGATGATGATGATGATGATGATGATGATGATGATGATGATGATGATGAGCATTTATTAATCCCGAATGAATCAGATGATTATTGTTGGCATTCGTTTCCCTGATATCATTCTTGTTTGAATTCTTACTAGAACACAGCAGGTACTTTAGGGAGCGATTATGCTAGCAACATCCCTAGTGCTGCTGCTGCTGCTGCTGCTGCTGCTGCTGATGATGATGATGATGATGATGATGATGATGATGATGATGATGATGATTGTTGCTGCTGAGCCTCATTCATCCATTCCGTATGGATCAGATAATTTTTGTTGGCATTCGTTTACTGGATATCTTTCTAGTTAGAATTATTTCTAGAAAGACACCAGGTATTTACGGGAGGAGCCACATGAAGGTTACCAAAATCCCTAGGTGAATGTGTTTGCTGGCACGAACTAGATTCGAACTTTGCACACTCAGCTTGTGTCGTTAACCACGTAGCCACCGTCACTTCCCTGTTGCTGTTTTGCAGACGAGGAAAACAAAACTGCTAAGCCGTTCTATTCGTCGATAGGATAATTACTCCGCGTTAAACTTTGTCTTTTTACATCAGAATAAAATAGTACGCCAAAAATAGTACGCCAAAAATAGTACGCCAAAACACGTGACTAATATATAATGCTGGTCTTTCATGATGTTCAGGTTTTAACTTGGAAAAAATCTATAATTTTGGTTGGAATCTATTCAAGAGTTTCTTTATTTTTAATTTTTAAATTACTCACACCAAAGAGCATCCTGTATATTCATAAAGCCCTAATTCACCCATGCGTGGAGTATTCTTGCCATTGGGTTGGTGCAGTTATTGTTAATCTCTCACTCTTATACAGGATCCAAAAAGAGTCTCAAATCTAATAGGTCCCGCACTGTTGGCCAAGCTCCAACTTCTGTCCGATCGCAACAATGTCGCATCCCTGTACTAGGTATTTTATGGAATGTGCTCCGGTGAACTCATGGCACTTGTACCCCCTCAACGCTTAACTGTTGGAGTTCGTAAATATCGGAAAACATTCTACACTAATAGTTTCCTCTTTCGGGCTGATAAACTTTGAAATTCCTTTCCTGTTTCCTGCTCCCCTGACTGTAATAAACTGCAGAAGTTTTAATGTGGACTCTCCACGGATTCCTGTTAGATATGATCCTAAATTGTAGTCCTCTACCTTTTATCGGCAATATGCCTTTTCTTTTCTTTTTTTTTTTTTTTTTGATGAAAAAGAATTTCTTTTCTATTTTTGAAATAAGAATCCAGTCTATCTTTTCTTCAATACAATGATAATTTACGATCAGCAAATAAAAAATAGCAATTCAATGTACACCGTTAGTTCCATAATTGCTGAAAGTTGCTATCGTCTTCTTAACAAATGGTTTACGCAAAAAATCACTGGTTCGCAACTTGTTGTTAATCACAGACTCAAGGCCGACACCTCTATAAAAAATTTGAACGTTCGTGTGAAATGAGTTTTAGCTTTAATATGAACCGACAATAAAATAACTATTTCTTCCAGTAGATGTTTCCTTTCTTACTAGCATCGTTAACCGGCGTTGTCCATGAGTATTCTGTTTTATTGTTTAAATATTTGATTTTCAGAAAACTCGAAGAATGCAGATGATTAGCAAAGATAGACAAAGTGTAAGAATCAGGTGAATCAAAACAAAATCTGTTGCGTAACTGAACTGATCTCTTACAAAATATATGGATATTTAAAAGTAATGAAGTGAAATATTATTGCGATTATAGTCTTCCATACTTATCCAAAGTTTAGTGGCCATTTTATTAACTCTTTTAAAATGATAGAATCATGACGTAAATATTACTGTTTCTGATAATCATGTAACTTTTATGGAAAAGTTAAGTAATCCATCTATATATCGATAAAAGTGAGAACGTGTGTGTGAGGACACTTCTCAACCTATATACTCAATGAATTTTTGATCTGCAAATTTGAAATTTGGTATGTGTAGTTTTCAGACGTATGAAAAAAATTTTCATCGATTTTCGCCCGGAAAAAAAGGGTTGCTAAGGAGTCAAAACTGAAAAATGTGTACTTGGGTGTTATCGGATTTTAATCTGTTTTTTTTTTTCAACTGTTTTACAAGGTTTCAAAACACTTTTTACTTATTGTGCCAAGTTGGTATAATGGTTATCCTATTTCACTCAATGTCTTTTGGTTTTGGCTTCGATCTCAGCTCGAGTATTTTTTTTTTTTTTTACTTATATAAGTGGTGAACTGTTTGGAGAAAAAACATAATAATACTCGTATGCACATGTCTCAGTTTCTTATGTTTTTTTTTTTACTTCAATTTTTAAAGAAATTTAATGCTAGGTTTAATACCGAGTAAAGGTGGGTACATATTTTTTAAGAAATTCAGTATTTTAAGAGTTGATTATATATTTTAGCAATTACATAAATTCCCTTTAATTTATAACTAGAAGCCTATTCGATGTCAATTTCGATGACATTACAGACAATTTTATTTTTATCAGCTAAAGCAACTATTCGTTAATTATTTTAATAGAATACGAATTTAAAAGACAATTATTTATTAATGAGACACAAAAATACAAACTTACATTTTAGTCTTTTTAATATTGGGGTTTTGAAATATATATATATATATATATATATATATATATATATATATACATATATATATATATATATATATATATATGCATGTGTGTGTGAGTGTGTGTGTGTGTGTGTTGATCTCTAGTGGTTATGTCAACGTGTGTATAACATTAAGAAACTGTTCACAAGGCATGTACACAGTATGTTCCATTAAGCCGTTTCTTGTTTGAACCATCGGACCTGGAATAAAGATCTTCAACTTCTCCGAAGAAACAGACCAACACAGAAATCATCGATAAAATGATACTCACACATCTTTATTTCTGTACTTCCTTCTTCTCGAAGTTGCAAGCACCGTTTTTATTCACATTTCTATTCTGTTGGATTCGACCCGCCTCCTGGTCGTTCGGATGAACCAACTTCTCTTGTCAACTCAAAAGACTCAACTCAACTCAACTAATTAAATCTTCGCATCTCATTCCAAGATCCACATCACCATTTTTATATGTTTGCGATATTGTCACATAATATGCAAATACGATGCTTCCGGTTGGATATAAAAAGCATAATTTTTCAGAGACTGTGTTGGTTTTGAATTTGAATGTCGGAGAAGCAAGTGTTGTCAGCAGTGCGTCGTGTTCCAGAGTTGAGTTTTGACAGCAGAGCATCGATATTTGGAGTAGGGAGTTTTGGTGGCAGAGTGTCGAATTTAGCATTTCATTGTTTTTACCACATTTCAAAAAAAATATCCTAGGCTAGCAAGGTTATCTGACATTGTTCAGCATTGTTTATTCTACATTTTGAAATGGTGTTGATTTCTCTTTTGGATTTAAAATAGACGCGTGATATCTGAAAATAAGTATTGCCGTCGAGTGCAATTCCGTTTTATTTAAATACCACTGTCCTTCCGTATAATTCTATGTAAAACGTTTATAAAATTTAATCCAAAAGTCAATATTTTTTTGGAACTTTTCACTATCTTACTTTTTTTTATTATTTTTTGTCATGATAAAATTGAATTCTGCGGAAGCATCTTGTGAAATTCAAGCGTCCCGACGGGGAAAAATATGACTAAGAACGGTGTGTATGAGATTCCATGTAAATGTGAAAAACCATACAAAGGTGAGATATTTTATCACTAAAAGTAAGATTAGAACACCGAAAACCAGCAATACGCTGAGAGAATTTAGGTATGACTGACCACATATGGTAAAAATATTGTATAGCTCTGTGTATGTTTGTGTATATATATATATATATATATATATATATATATATATATATATATACGTATATTTTGTATAGCGGCTGTCTATATAACTATATATGTTTAATAATTCGTGTAATGTACGTTGTAGGTGTATAGAACGTGTATCTATACGAGACGCTACTGATCCATTTATATGTATATGTGTGGCATGTCTGTATTTAACAATAGTCAAGTATGTTTATATAATGTTTGTATAAATAACGTGTATATAAAACGTACAATAGTAAATGTTGCACAACGGGTTTATATACACACACCAAACATAAAATGCATGTATAAACTAAATACTTCTGTTCGTCTTCTGCGTGAGTGATGCGTGTGTGTGTGTTTGTACATTCAAATTCTTATAGTTCACAAACGTATCCTTGTCTGGCGCAGGGACCAAGTACATATCTTATTTTATGGTTTCTGTTTTCCGGTGGTTGGTCTTTTACTGAAGGGTCTGTAAGATGCCGAAAGAAGATATCTCCGTCTGGAGGAAACATCATTGACATTCATATTTTACATAACTTTATTTTCACGCTCCCCTCGGAGTTTGAAAACGTTTCTCTTTGTTTCTACATCTTTCTATGTCACCCGATACGTTCTCGTGGGCGTAAATTGACGACTAATTGCCGAGCCGATCTTTGGTAAACAGAGGAGAAAGTGGATTGCGTGTAGAGGGAAAATGAAGGAACGTGCGTGGTGGTGAAGACAATGATAGAGAAACGGGAAAAGAGATGTCAAGCAGTAAAAATTTACACCTTTGCCTTGAGCAACGCCGGGTACCCCATCTAGTTAATTAATAAATTACATCAATTTCATCAAAATGGGTTGGTTTCATGGATTTTAATGAAATTTTAAATGAAATGAGGAGTCAATTTGAGGGGGGGGTCAGCTTATAATTTTGCTCATACAAATAAAACAACAGCATTTATTCTGAGGGTGATGTTGTAGTTCGATTGTACGTAGTGTATAATAAATCTATATGTATAAAAATGACCTTGTCTGACTGTGCGAGGAATGGTCTTTACCAAATTCTTGTTAATTTTTTGTCTACAGGCTTAAAATTTGATATATAGGGGATTTGGATCAGGAACAAATTTGATTTGGTTTGGTTTTTAGCCGGTAAAAATAGTTACTAAGAGTGAAAAGAAATTGAACTTGGCAAGCTTAAGTCGACTAAAAGTACTTCTCTTCGCATGCATACATACACATTTATACGTTAATTTTTAGAGTCTTCATGTCCATTTATTGCCAGTTCAGTCGGTAAAGGAAAAGGTTGGGTTTCGATTCTAGCTGATGACACCCAGGTCATCTTTTTTTTTTAATTTTATAAATCACTGCTATATATTGGGTACAATATCATACTTAGTAGAAAATTAGCTTTATAATAATAAATACGAAATCTGAATTTTACCATATTTTAGCGTATTTTATAACCGGGCAACGCTGGGCGTCCTGCTAGTAATTAAATACAGTAGAATTGCATCTAAGTAAAAAAAAAAATATGGTAAAAATATAATAATTATTTAATAATATCAAATATAAATGAGAGTTCACACTTAAACAATAATTTATTATTCTCTGCGAAACTGATGCAGCAGACAATCAATAACTTCTGGTTAAAACACTCCCTACCAAGTTGTTGTATATATTTCTTCTTCTTTTTGAAGATGAGGTTTACCTCGAAAATTGAAGAACATCTCGTCACCACGCGGTTCTGGTTCGACAGATTATGATAGTAAAGAAATGATTTACAATTGCAAATTATTTAAATCTTTTAATATCGTCATTAATTCTGTTTACCTTCTATCTTAGTCAACGGTGTTTTTCTACAAAACTGTATTGTTGTAGCCTTCAAACACAACTCGTTATCTTCTTGCTTTCGACACTATTGTTACCATTTACTACAAATCGCATAAATAAAGTTATCGTGTAAATAAATTCACGTTTTAATAACAGCGTGAAGATTGGGGATTATAGTTATGTCGCGGTCGGTAATATTAACCATGCTGAGGACTTTGCTGAATTCCTAGACGATCGGTTTGAAGGATTCTGCTGAACAATCGATGTTGATAACTTCCAGCAATGGGAATTACCGTTATTCATAGGGGCAACCCCGTACATTTATAACGTGTAGACTCCACGGTGTAAAAATGTGATAGAATTGTTGTTCGTACTGCATAGACGTTCCTCACTACTGATGCAATTCTCTATCTATATAAAAGCCAAGTACGTCCAAGGATGGAATACTACTGCCATATCTGGACAGGAGCTGCTAAAAACAGCCTATCCTGCCTTGACAGAGTACAAAATAGACTTCGTGGATTAGTGGGGGATGCCCTTTTCTCTACCCTGCAACCTTTCTCCCACAGAAGAGACGTTGCGAGCCTATCCTTGTTTTATCGTTATTTCCATGGCAGGTGCTCGTCTGAACTCCAATCTCTGGTCCCCCCTCGCCAATCCTTCACGAAAAACACCCGTCTAGCTGAATCCACTGTGAAAAATTTTCCCCACTCTTTATCTGTGCCTAAATCAAAACGTAGATTCCATGAACAAAGCTTCTTTCTTAGAACTGCACGCCTGTGGAACTCTGTTCCGTCTGCCTGCTTCCCACCTGACTACAACTTGGATGTCTTCAAGTCCAACGTTAACAAATTCCTAATGAACCGCCCTCTTAAGTAAACACTTCATTAAATCTCCACACCAACGTACTGTACTTGCAATAATCCTTATCCATAAGTGGCTTCCGGGCCTTGATAAGTGGTGATCACTGTGTAAAAAAAAACGGGTTGAAGTGTCGTCAGTTGTGAGAGATCCTCGTCGAACGGGTCGATGCGTCGTTATTCATGGGAGATCCTCGGGCGTTGACAGACGGGTCGCTATTCTCGGTATGAGGACAGAGGGAAAAACAAACAGAACAGAAGATCCAACACACGTTATTTGCAGTTTCAGTCGCAAAGGAGACCAAGACATAAAATAGGAAATAACTCCAACGCGTGTTCTTTATAGCAATCACGTTTATTTCCTCAACGGTACAGCCGTGACGTCACACACATAATCTAAAACGTTCGCTACGTCTCTCCCGAGATCTCGAACGTTATCTCGTCTCTTTCGTGATTGTTCTCTTTCTCTTTTTTATAGTCTTCCCCTCCCCACCCCCACCGATGACGCGAAAGAACTTTATTTCTTGATTCATTTATACATTTTAATACTTCCACCAACTTATATCCAACCGTGGATGTAACGGGAATAAATATCCTTCGTTCTCGTTGTCCATAAAGAATTTTTTTATTTTATTTTTTTTGTGTGACTATCGTTTTCGTTGTTTGTCCTTATAGTTTATGCTAAGATTAACTGTTAGCCATTCAAAAGTAGTCGACCATAGTCGATAGCGACCCAAAGGCTCCCCTTTCATGCCTTACAAATTTTTCAGGATTGCTCCACTTACTCTTGATCCTCACCTTTGTAATACTGAAAGTTTAGCAACGAAACATTAAGAAGCATTTTTTTCCTTTTATTTTATTTTTATTTTTTTATTTATTTTTATTTTTTTGTCTATGATATGACTCGACTGAGCATCGAACTCCAGTCTCTGGAACCATTAACGAACGCTCTAACCATTATGTCAAATGAACCAGGGTTGATTATGGAAAATATACCAGTAAAAGGAGACAATTTGAAATATTTAAGTTCATTCTAAAACAAAAGTAGTTATTTCATATGCTTCCCACCACAGCATAATATGACACAAGGTCGGAAGATAGGATGTTCAAGCCAGCGCCCCTAAAGTGAAGGCACTCTGGCCAAACAACATTATCTGGACAGCCCCGTCGGCATTTCCCGACAGTGGCGCCTCAGGCAGTAAGCGATAAACTTAGTCCACCTGAAAGCCGGGTGGTAAGGCCTGGAAGGGTGGACCTCCTAGGTAATATTCAGACGGCGTAGCTCAGTCCGACAAGTATTGAACCAGTTCTTGGCCTCGCACCTGTCGGGTTGACTGTCAAGAACGGATTTTTGATTGGTCCTTCTACCCAGTCACCAAGCAACTAATCAATATAAAAGCGAGACCACCTCACAAACTCTGTCTCTAAATAACTACGGCTCGCTAACCGATTGGTTTTATTCAATACATCAAGCAGACTCTTTATCTAAATCTATCGATATTTTTTCATCAGTACGGGCCAAGCAGGAGTGAGCGTAATGGTAGATATTCAATGGTAGTATTATAGTAATATAATAATATAGTAATATAATAATACAGTAATGAAGTAATATAGTAGTATAGTAATATAATAATATAGTAATATAGTAATATAGTAATATAGTAATGAAGTAATATAGTAATATAGTAATATAGTAATGAGGTAATACAGTAATGAAGTAATATAGTAATATAGTAATGTAGTAATATAGTAATGTAGTAATATAATAATATAGTAATATTGTAATGTAGTAATATAGTAATGTAGGAATATTGTTATATAGTAATGTAGTAACATAGTAACATAGTAATATACTAATATTGTAACATAGTAATATAGTAATATAGTGATATAGTAATATAGCAACATAGTAATATAGTAACATATTAATATAGTAATGTAGTAATATAGTAACATAGTAGTATAGTAAAATAAAAACATAGTAATATAGTAATATACTGATATAGTAATATAGTAATATGATAATATAGTAACATAAAAATATAGTAATAAAGTAATATAATAACATAGTAATATAATAACATAGTAATATAGTAACATAGTAATATAATAACATAGTAATATAATAAAATAGTAATATAGTAATATGGTAATATAGTAAAATAAGAACATAGTAACATACTAATATATTAACATAGTAACACAGTGATATAGTAATATAGCAATATAATAACATAGTAATACAGTAATAAAGTAATGTAGTAATGAAGTAAGAATGCGAGAGCGGGTTAAAAGTCGCACTGGCTCGAATGAATTCATAAACACTCTTTTAAATAAAAGTTCTTCTCTTGCGTTTCCGTATGAAAAGTAATTGGAAAGTTTACAAGTTGTAGATCAGTTTTGAGTTTCAATTATGCACAAACAAACTGTCATCGTGTAATTGAGAGCTATAGATCTCGTTCAGCAAGGACATTCGAGCAACAAGGACGCATTCTAAATTCCACTTGAAACATTTTAATTGAAAAAGAAACGTTAAAAAAAGTTATATTGCAGCGACTTAGTAGAAGGACTGAACACTCTGGAAATTTTAGGACGATCTTCGTATTATCAAAGTAAAACATTGTTCAGGGGAAATGGTTAAATGCGGTTGGGAGATTGTCAGTTGATGAAGAAACTTTTGTGTGGATTGGAAATGATGAATTAAATGAACAAAGTTTAATTTCTCATGAGGGAATGGTCCATGACAAGTTTTGATTGACATTACATTTGAAGATGACCATGTTGTGCCTTTCAGGGAAGCAGTCGGGGATTGTATCTTACATTTCTATTTTGAGAGTAATCAACTGGTCCGGATTTTTGTATTTTTTTTATCAATGATTCACCATTTATCTATGTCAAAAAGCCTTTTGAGAATAAGCAAAATGAATAGATTTTTAATTAAATAACGAAGAATATTATGAGACGATTGAACATGGTGGATGGAAGTTTGATTATTGAAAAGTATTTGTGTATTTCTGAATTTTTGAGATGCGGATTAATAATCCGCATTATTTTAATTATCTGGACTACTGTTCTATCTTAAGCTTTTCACATGGTTTCGGTCGATGTATTCTCCGACCTTCTTTAGATGTATCTGACCGAAATCAGGATTTTTTTTCTGTCGGACTCGGGGAAACTACATATAATTTCAAACGGAACCCTTTATTTAATCCAAGGGGTAGGATGCTCTCGCACCGTCAGCAATAATCGAGTAGAAGTCCTATATAACTTGCAATGATATTCTAAGTTTCGCTCGCACTAAGGATTGAACTTTCAACCGCCAGAAGAGTATAACTTAGAATTGTATTTTTTTAAGTACTTCATCCATTACGCCACCGATCATTGCACAAGATAGTGGATAAAGTACTTGGTAAAAAGGGGTCGGACGTTTCATCGACCGAAACCTTGTGAAAATAATCCTGAAGATTAGAACAGTAGTGCAAAAATCCAAATAATAAAAATAACTAATCCTTGTCTAAAAACTTCAAAAACATAATACGTTGGGTATATTCGCTCTATAACAGGCACAAAGGGAATACGTATCAAGAAATATCTAAGGAAATTGCTAAAATTTTAGGAGTAAGACCTCCAGTCTGTAGTGGAATGGGGACAAAAATGGATGGTAACATTCAATGCTGCTAAGACTAAGCTTGTTTCCTTTAACAATTGCAAGAAACATTCTCAATCACCAACAGCTATGACTAATGATACATTACCTGGAAGCTCCTCATCCAAACTCCTCGGTTTAACGTTCACAAGGCTGCTGCGAAGAAGGTAGTGTGTGTGTGTGTGTGTGTGTGTGTGTGTGTGTGTCTCTCTCTCTCTCTCTCTCTCTCTCTCTCTCTCTCTCTCTCTCTCTCTCTTTCTCTCTCTCTCTCTCTTTCTCTCTCTTTCTCTCTCTCTTTCTCTCTCTCTTTCTCTCTCTCTCTCTTTCTCTTTCTCTCTCTCTTTCTCTCTCTCTCTTTCTCTCTCTCTTTCTCTCTCTCTCCCTCTCTGTCTCTCTCTCTCTCTCTCTCTCTCTCTCTCTCTCTCTCTCTCTCTCTCTGCGGTGCGAGTGGCTCACTTACGCCTGAAAGTATCATGTACGTCTCCCAGGCCACCATAAGCCCATGGATGGCGTATTGTTGCTACAGTTGTTCTGGTGCATCTGCTACTAGCCTTTCTCTCCTGGACATAGTTAAAAAAAAAAAAAAAAAAAAAAAAAAAGAATCGTCAACCTGATAGGTCTTAATCAAACTTTGTCTTATCGACGAAATGTTGCACCCCTGTTGTGTCTATTTTACAAATATTTTACTGGAAAGTGTTCCGACGAATTTCACGTCTTTGTACTCCCTTGACACAAATACCCTCAAAAAAACCCGACAAGCAGCAAAATCCCACCCCTATACAATGGAGATCCCTAGATGCCGGAAAGCCTTTTACTCTAATTGTTTCTTCTCTCCAACTGCTAGAATTTGGAATTTTCTCCAGGGTCCCTGCTTCCTTGACTGTACTGACGTGCAAAAGTTCAAGTGTAATGTAAACAAAAATCTTGCTGCTCAAATCCCTACTTAGTATCCCTGCAAATTATGTCCCAAATAGTAGGCAACAAATTGGAATGATTTATTACTCTTTGGATATTAGCAGCTATGGCGTATCCGAGATTAGTTATATGTTACATGTTTAAAAAGGATTGATGCCTATGTAAAAAAAAAAAAAAAAAAAAAAAAACATAGCACGGACGCGAGTAAGCAAATGCATGCGGAATGACGTCATCGATAAAGAAAAAAAAAAGGAAATAAAAAATAGAAACAGAACGATCACGTGAGAAACGTGGAGAATGTCCGTGATCGCGCTTACCTTCAAGACTAAAAATGCTACGTCACGGCCTTAACAATGAAGAAATAAATGTCGTCGTTACAAAGAAAAAGCGAGTTGAAGTTCTTACGTACATTATGTCGAACAGCAAAAATATAAAAAAAACTCCAGACCGGTCGATTACTCTTAAAATTCGAATGAAGCGCACAATCCCCGCCTGCTTCTCTAAAGACTACAACTTGGTCCTCTCAAAATGCAGTGTAAATCAATGCTTAGAGCTTGGCGGGCATATGTCACTTAAACGTGTATATTCTATACATGCGCAAATGTACATTTATACGTTTAAATACGTTAATTTTGTAAATTTTGATATGCATATGAACTTAGTTTAGATGGTAACGAATAACATTGGAGCACTACATGTTTGGATTTCGATTCTAGCTGATGGCACCCTAGTCATATTTTGACACAAACTTTTGAAATCACTAATATATTTGGTACAATATAATAATCAATAGAGTATTGGCGCTATAAAAATAAATACGAAATTTGCATTAATTAAAATATCATATTTAAGCGTATTTTCTAGCTGGCAATGCTGAGAGGCCTGCAAGCATATATATATATATATATATATATATATATATATATATATATATATATATCCCCGAAACAGTGTTTCATGGTAAACAACTGATGATCCCTTAAAAAATAAATTATTAGTACTATAGTAAATTTGAGAGCGAGTTGATGCAGTGATTGCAGGTGATTAAATGACTTACTGACTGGATGGTTTTCTAACGCATTCGTTAGAAAACCATCCAGTCAGTAAGTCATTTTGGGGGAGGGGAGTTTTAAAGGTTAAAAACTTTAAAGACTATATATATATATAATGTGTGTGTCTCATGTAATTATATAAGGCAATTGAGCTACACAGAAATTTCCACGTATCATTCTCATGATGTCAATGCTATCTGACAATATAATGCTGCATGAAGAAAAATTAGGAGCAAAGATGGCTGCTGTAACAAACACACGGTGTTGAGTCCTTCTGTGAGCATTTTTATTTTTGCAGCATTATATTTGTCGTGCATTTTCAACTACAGAAACAAAGAATTTCTAATTTTTCTGACGAGTATATGCATGAAAAGAGACAGTATTGACATAATAATACCGTTTATTGCGGCATAACAAAACGGATTTGTAAAAAGTGTACAGAAATTTTGATATGCTGGATGAGCTGTTTTGTTATTTTTTATATATGCTCTGTTGTTATATTTAATAAACATTGAGCTTTTTAACAAAAAAGATTAGTATACACAAAAAGTGAAATATAATTGGAAACATATTTTACCAAAACAGCATATATATAAATATATATATATATATATATATATATATATATATATATATATATATATATAAATATAAATATATATATATATATAAATAAATATATATAAATAAATATATATGTGACACTTACGTCACCCGCGCGTCGTCCAGTGGTGGAATGACCCCGGTTGTCGGTTCTGATGTTTCCTCAGCGATGATGTCACGGCCGGTTTCCTAAAACAGACTTGTCATGCAAAAACAATTGAAGGGACCAAGTCAATAAGCGTTTCTTTTTGTTTAAACTTCTTTGTATTCAATCAGGGTACAATCGCAGTTAGCTGTTTAGTTAGGGACTGGCCACTTGTCAACTGCGAGGTTTTCTCTTCTCTCTCTCCGACAGACAACTCAATTATCTACGTGACAGGGTCAATCGATGGGGGAATCTTCGTTCGTCGGACCCAAGGAAGCAAAGCTCTCTCTCTTACTCTCACTCTGTGTCTGACTCTGACTCTCAATCTCTCAAGGCTCGCTACTTATATTGTGGAGGCGTGGACTGGGTCTCTTCCCGTTTCAGGTCGTTGGCCAATCAGAATTAAGGGATCACTGTCCGTCAAATCTTCGCCAGGCGGCCTATACCCAAAAAAGGAGCTGTCTTTTCTTTCTCTGTTGGCATTCGGGTGTTCTCTAATGGAACTTGACAGGCCGTAAAAACAGAGGTGCCCAACTTAATTATTTTTGAGAGGACATAAAAACAGCTGAATCCGATTCCACAAAGGCCACGCGTCTTTTCAATAGGGTCACTTGTCGCCCCGCTGTTCGGCGACTGTTTGCTTTGTAGATCGGAATTTCATTGGTATCCTCGCCACCCACGGGCTGTCATGGCCAATTTAACGTCATCACGTTCTTCCACCATAAGCTACGATCTTATCTTTTTTCTCTTCCTTTCGTCGTTTACAGCTGCCTGTTTTCCCTTTCTTTTTCCACGGGTTCACCGCTACTCTTGGCC
>NC_136514.1:4619908-4672408 GCF_053919585.1 Euprymna scolopes | reverse complement strand
TAAGTTGTAGATTTCCCATCAGTTCATAAAACTGAAACTGCTTATCTATTTTATATGTGCTAGCGGGACCTGTGGAAATTCCACAGCCGAATGAAATATGAAATATATTGATGTTGGCATTCTGTGGATGTTCGTCGTAAATAGAGACGCCCTGATATTATCGTAGCTCCTTTGTTAAAACTGTAAAAATATTTATCTAAGCTAACAGGGACGCCCGGCGTAGCCCAGTTGTAAAATACGTTTAAATAAGATATTTTAATTTATCCAGATTTCGTATGTTTTATTATAGAGTCAATTTTCTAACGATACGTCTATATTATAAAGTTGTGATTGCAAATCCGTATGACGAAGGTGCATCAGATTGAATCAAAAGCGAAACCAAAACATATGAAGAATTCTTGTTAAAATTATTACAAGAAATGGAAGGTCATAACAATTAAAAAAAACAGTCACTCGGAAGAAAAAAGATTTAAGCATGACACACAATATAACACATGCATTATCGTATTAATATATAGATGAATGGAAATTGAACAACAAAAAAAAAACGGAAATAATACAATGAGATTAATTCGTATGTTAATGTTTTTATTTTTCTATCGATGCTTGTCCAGAATTCACCCTATAATAAAAAAATAAAAAATAAAAACAAATCTGTAAGTAGTGATGACATAATCAAAATATCGTTCAGCAAATAAATTAATCAATATATTTTTTTTTGTTTTATATATATATATATATATATATATATATATATATATATATATATATATACAGAAGAGATGTTGCGAGTTTGTCTCTGATGTATCGTTATTTTCATGGAAAGTGTTCGACTGAGCTTCAATCTATGGTCCCCCCTAGCCAAACTTTCACAGGAAACACTCGTCTAGCTGTAAACACTATCAATAATTCCCCCCACTCTTTATCTGTGCCTAAACCTAAACGTAGATTCCATGAACAAAGCTTATTTCTTAGAACTGCACGCCTGTGGAATTGTCTTCCGTTTTCCTGCTTTCCGGCTGACTACAATATGGTTGTCTTCAAGTCTAACGTAAATAAGTTCTTGATGAGCCGTTCCATATAAGTTATCAACTTTACCAAATTTTCATTACTAATGATTACTATAATGTCCAATTTCTACTGTACACTCTTTAACCCTTATCCTTAAGTGGCCTCTTGGCCTTGATAATGTGGTGATGCCTATGTAAAAATATATATATATATATATATATATATATATATATATATATATATATATATATATACGTGACGGGCTGCGTCTGTGTGTATGCCGTATAGAGATAAATGTCTCGTTGTTTGACAACTCACCAGTGTGAGGTCGCCAGCGCAACAATCTTGACATTTCAAACCCGGAAATATAATGGAATCTTCTAAAAGTAAATGGATATATTTAATTTAACAGCTATATGCATGAATTGACGTCGTATCTGTCGCGTCTACTTAACCGGATTTCCTACTAAATGTAATGTATCTATTTAAAAAAAAAATACTAAATTAAATAGTTTTGTTAATACGGAGATACGTTGCCACCTCTCGTGTGTCTTTGTATGAAAGTGTTTCTCGTCTCTACGTGACTCACACATTGGAATTTTTATTCGTTATTGATCGATTATTTATCGAGATCAAAAAACGCAATTCATGCAAAGTGGCAGTATCGCTTCACATTCTTGTAACGTATAAAAAAAATTAACATCAGCCGTGAGATATTATAGTCTTTTTTTTTTTTACATTTTTACCCCAAACAAGGCAAAGTGCCACTTTGGTGTAGGGGGGCTACTATCAGGGGCAACTACTACTGGGGTACTATGTAGGGATTTGGGCAGCAAGGTGTCGGTTCACTTTACACTTGAACTTCTGCATATCAGTACAATTGGGGAAGCAGGGACCTGGAATGGAATTCCAGAGTCTAGCGGTTCTGGAGAAGAAACTACTGGAGTAAAAATATCTTTTACATCTAGGGATCTCTACTGTGTGGGGGTGGGATTTAGC
This sequence comes from Euprymna scolopes, assembly GCF_053919585.1. Classification (NCBI taxonomy): domain Eukaryota; kingdom Metazoa; phylum Mollusca; class Cephalopoda; order Sepiida; family Sepiolidae; genus Euprymna; species Euprymna scolopes. The sequence continues at coordinate 4,670,398 of NC_136514.1, read as the reverse complement.
TGCGTGTCAGGTTTGTCGAGGGTGTCTACGCCGTGGGGGCACAAGTGTCTGCAGTTCGCCAGAGCATTCACCATTAAAATACTTGTAGAACAGACAGAGGGATGCAACGTTTCGTCGGATTAAGTTCAGATCAGCATTATCATGACATAACCAAGTTAACCACATGGACGGCGAAAATGACAGAACCCATTAATTAATCTATAAAAGCGAAAATGTATGTATGTGTGTTCGCTTTTTCTGTATGCCAACAAAAGGCTTTTTTCAGAGAAGCGGTCGGTCGCTTCACAACTTTTTAAAATTTATTATATCACATATAAATCGTAATATCTCACAGTTAACAACGAAGCTCGCCTGTCTATTTAATTTGCTCGATTTCGGGAAGATAAATATTCAATATTTGTCGCTCGCCGCATGTGGGTTAGTCTTTTTCCTATAACATCTTGGGGGTGAGCGTTCAGCAGTAAATGAATACCATCCCGCAGTCAAACTTTACCTCATTAAATCATTAAAACGGGCACCTGCTAAATCCAGGTAATTAAATAAATTCAAACGTGTTTCCGTTAGCATCTCGCGGTGGGACAATCGTTAACGTCGCACGTTTTTTTTTTTTTCTTTTTTTTTCACATTTTAATTTACAACTTTGCCTCAACGGTTCGGGTTCGATCCTCATACTTACTTTTTTTTAACCCTCCCTCCACACACCTCCAAACACCCGGGCAACGCCGGATACCCCTCGCTAGTAATTTATATATATGAAATGCTTTTATTACACAAAAGGGTTCAATCTCCCCCCCCCCAAAAAAAAAAATCTTCTTACAATACTTAACCGACCAAAAGGGGATAGAACAAAAAGAAATCAACAAAACAAAACAATATATCTTTCCTTTTAATATCATGCGAAATGATTACTTGGGTCCAAACACAAATATAAGAAACATATTTAAACGTAAATGTCATAAGAAATTTATTCGGCGGTTCATTGGTGATGGAAAGGATTTAGGAGGGGGGGATAATAAACAATTATTAATCAGTGATTTAGCGAGATCACAAATGCAATTTATGTAAAGTATGAAACGTAACATGTTTAAATCGTGTTTATAAAGGATAATTTAATTACGAAACGAAATCAGTTTAATTTTCTTGTTTTTGTTTTTAAAATTTTGTGGTGTTTTAATTGTTAACAAATCAGATGTTTTTATTGGTTGATAAAACGTCCTACAAAAACTATGGATAGGTGTGTGACCCATGGGAGCATTTCTACTGTAAAATGGGAAGTCGTTTCAGCCTTTAAAATTTGGGTGAATTTTCACTTGTTTCCACGTTAACATTTTTCTTTAAAATGACGATATCTGTAGGTTTTCAGGAATGTTGGAAACGAATAGCGCGCTTAAATTTTCCGCAGATAAGTAATTTTCCGGGTATCAAGCAATGTAATTTTTTATGTTATAATTGATGGCCATTGTTGTACGCGCAAGCGCAAGCATATTTTCATATGAGAAACATATTTAAATGAAAATGTCCTAAGAAGTTAATTCGGCTGTTCATTGGGACTAGAAAAGGCTTTGAGGAGGACTGGGAATAATAAACACAAACTAGTTAACTGGTAGAAATATGCAGTATCCGGTTAAAACAAAATGTTCAAAGGAAATATCATCCAATTCGCAGATTCTCGGAAATTCGAGAAACACGCGACAATTTGGAGAGTAGACAAAGCAGTGTGGATGCGTTGTTGGTAGCTCCCGTAACTCTCCTCTCAGTCCTCATTTAGAATGTGATTTTTCTGACAAAGGGAGAAAAAAGCTGTATTCTAGTATTTTTGCGTGAACAATCGCCTGAAATGTCAGAAATTTTCTGTTTCTATATCTATCCTTGTAGCCATTTCACTAATAAGGGTGCTGGGGGTAAATGTTTTAACTGGGCTGACGTTATCCACCTGATAGTCAAGGACCCGAGTCTGGGATTAACCACTAAGGAGGCTGTCCTATCAGCAGTTGCAAAATATTGGGACTGCTATATTGCCATTTGGTGAATGGATTCTGGACCATGCCGTAACTTCTGGTTGGGCATCTCGATGCCATATTAGTAGATAATTGTTACGGCTTTACCTTATCATGGACTACAAAAAATATTTCTTCGTTTCTTTTTCTCCCTTACTTTCCCTCTCTATCCTGCTTTAACCAAGTCTGTCGACCTATTCCATAAATCCCAAAACTACATCATGCAAAGTATCCAGAAAGAATACACGATTAAACCCAGAACTCCAACTTCCAACGCAGACCCCCACTACCATTTCTCTTTCTTCCAATATCAGGGTTCTACGTTCCAACCTTTCAGAGATTGAAACCCAATTGCAGGAAACCAAACCAGACCTATTATTCCAAAGCGAAACCGGCATTGGACCGACTAATTCTCTGGATGAGTTCGTGATTAAAGGATATTCTAACTTAATATCAAAATCTGACTCACACGATCGCCATGGCATTAGATGTCCATACTACATTTCCATGTGGTCTGGGCATCTTCAGAGAAGACTCAATTGCCTTATATGTTCTTCCGAGTTACACCACTGCATTCACATTTGAGAAAATTGACCAAATCCTCTGTTCATCTCTCTGCTAACATTCACGTCTGTGGAGACTTCAATGTTCACAATGTGGAATGGTTAGTTCTCTCAAGCAAGATGATGAAGGGAGGTTATTTCACAATTTCCCATTGCTTATGACCTTACTCAGATTGTTCACGAACCCACCCGTGTGCCCGACACTGATGGTTAGTACGCAAGTCTCCTAGACCTTTTTCTTACAACATGCGCTGAGCTATTTTCAGCTTCCGTTCTGTCTCTTCCGGTAACTCGGTTGTCTCAAGTAAGATAAAAACAAAATGTAATAAGTCTTCAGGCGTATCTCTTCATTGTATAGTATATCAATACTATATGGCTGACTGGAATATCTTCCGTACATTTATATTAGATATGTTCCATGTTTGAAAAGAATTTCCTCTATAGTATCAGACCTGACGGAATGGTTAATTATAGGTATAGACCGTTTTATACGCTTCAAAAAAGTCCAGCAAAAACCAGCCGTGGTTTTCTCCAGAATGTACTGTGTCCATTGTGCACAAAAATCACTATTTCCATTGTTTCCAACGTAACAGATATACTGAGACTAGCGCAACCTTCAGAATTGGCTGCAACCACTGTAAAAGAGTAATAAGGAACGCGAGAAAGTTGTAAGCTCAGTCCGTCAAGTCCAAAGTAGGTGAGCAGCGGCTTGGTTCCCACTAGTTTTAGCAAATAACATAAAAGCGTTTGTTCTATCCCAACCATCATTAATGGAACTGAGGTAATCTCGTCAGCATCGGACAAAGCCAGATTCTTTGCCAAGAACTTTGCAGCTAATTCTTCCCTATGCGATCAAGGCCGCATCCCCTCACCACGTATTTCCTCCTGCTATGCGACATACAAATATATGTGCGTGATGTTGTCAAGCTAATCAAAAACCTTGATTCCAGTAAGGCAACTGACCTTGGCGGCATTCCAATTATAGTGTAGCCAAGCAGTTCTAGGAAAGTAGCTTTGTTCATGGAATTTGCGAGATGATTTGTTGAGATGACGCCCAACTCCTTCGGAACAGTTCTCTACCTTCGACCATCTGCTCGATCAAAGTATCTTCAGTTGGCCCCACCTCCCTCACTAATCTCCTGCAGAGTTCCTTTTTAGAAAACCGAGAAAGGTCACTGCACTGAGGAAGCTTTTCAACCGCTCTTTGGCTTACGATGATTTTTGACCGGAGGGTTAAGAAGAAGGTTGAGAGGGCGTTCTCAACTGCGGGGTACCGTACAAATAAATATACTTATTTACGCGGATGGAATAATACTACAAAAGGTAGAGAGATACAGCGAGGTAGACCAATTGACAAATGCTCGAATGTCGCCAATGGGCCAACACGTCATCTTAACATACAAGCGGTTTAATCATTTTTTTTTCTTTCTTTTTCCCACTCACCCATCAACCTCTATTTCTTTCTTTTTTTCTTTTCAATCTCCTTCTTCTTCTTCTTCTTCTTCTTCTTCTTCTTCTTGCCCCTCACGTACGACATCTCTGACATTTTTCTAACCCCCCTCCCACTCCACACACCACGCGGTCCACACAGATATATATTAACATGCACGCACATACACGACCACAAACAGACCTGTGTGCCTGTTGAAAAAAAAAATTCGTCGGTTTATAATTTTACCACTCAGCTGGCCAGGCAACATGACAGGTAAAGTTTTCATCTTTCATTTCTTAAAATATACATCATTTTTCTTTTTCTTTTTTTTTTCCTTTCGATTTTATTATTTGCGTTTGAGTATCGGTGACATTATTCGTGACATTAAACCCGACGACAACATATTCATATCGATATGCCGTCGAAAATGTCGGCAACATCTATTGCCTTATATGAAGACGAATATCGAACAGATAGAATAAGAGGGTGTATAGTTACACGTATATCTGTTACTAATGGAGATTTGGTATCTGTCTGTCTGGAGTCGAAACTATACTATTACGTCTATTAATGCTCAATTGTTATGTATTTCAATGCTCAAGTCTAGTATATATTCTTTTTATCATCAGACTAGCCTCCCAGAAATTACCTCCTCCCTTTTTGGGAGGAGGGTAAGGTAGTCTAGTACATGTTCTTTTGTCATAATTTCTTTTGGCATTACCTCTTCATTTAAAGGAGAATAGTGTAGTATATGTTCATGCATCATCATCCTACGCATTATCTCCCTCTTTGGGGGAAGAAAGGGAGGTAGCGTATTATACGTTCTATTATAATGAGACTATCTTCCCAGATAGGACCCCCTCTTTTTTTTCTTTTTTTTTTTTTTAGGGGAAATATGTTTCGTCGTCATTAGACCGCGCTCCCAGGCATTACTAGTGGGGGAGAGTAGTCTAGTATATGTTTTTTTATAACTTCCCAAGCATTACCTCTTCATTTGGGGTGGGAACAGTGTAGTATATGTTCGCTCGTCATCATAGCACCATTCTAGGCATTGCCTCCTCTTTCGAGTAGATGAGGGTAGTCTAGTATCTGTTCTGTTGATGCTATTCTCCTAGGGATTATCTTCTCTTTTTGATAGTTTATATGATTACATTAACAATAAAACAACAACATTGTGAATTTAAACTCAGAATCTATAGTTAAGGCACCATATAGACATTGATGAACTAGTTACAATGTATTGATCGATATAAACATATCTCTATCCCTATTATATAAAAGGAACTGTGTGTGTTTGTGAATTCGTTCCCTATGGACTCCAAAACGACTGAGCTGATTTTTATGAAATTTCACATGTAGGTACTCTATGTGATTGATAGTGTTTTTAGATAGGATTTTGTATCATAATGTTTTCGATAAATTTCAATAATCGATAATCGAAAGAATCCGATGAAAGAAGGAACAAGCGATTTTGACCAAAGTTAACACCTTACACAGCCTAACATCACAGGTGCATTTGAAAAGTTTTATCACAACGATATCTACATCAACGACAGGCTCTTTGATATGACAGGGGCGCGTTCGAAATGAATGTCTCTGTTTACCGCATAATTGAAGGATGATAATTAATGTTTTCATTTTTTTTTTTTTTACTTAAATTCAAGCATTATAACCGCACAAGCAGTACGGCCAGGCATATAAAAATCAACAGTAGGTTCTTTGATATAGTATGGACGTGTTTAAAATTAATGTTTCTGTTTAGAGCACAATTGAAGCATGATACTTGACTTTTGTATTTTAATTTTTAATTCAAGCCATTATATAAAAAATGATTTTATAAAATCAACAGTAGGTTCTCTACAGTGCAATGTAGACCACGATATATTGTGGGCCAACCAGAGCTGGCAATCAATCGATTTGATTGAAAAATGGTCGATTTCACCAATTCGATGACAATAAAAAAAAAATGGGAGCGTAAAACATTCGTTGATCATCATTCAATGCCGGGAAACTTCGTGTTTCGTGCTAGTAAATATGTAAGCACGAGTTCGGGTTTTAATGGAAGTGCGGCTATTACAACATCAGGTAAATAAAGTCAGAACTTCATAACCTATAAATATAAACATATATATGCTCTTTACTTTAAACACATAAAAACCATACGATTGCAGCTGATGGTCTTGCAATGGTGTCATTCCCATCACGATTGTCTGGATATGATCACCCATTAGCACCAAACAGGTGGTGTTCCCTGAAGACTGAGTGACAATAAGTCTCTCCAAATTCCCGTTTATTTTGATAAGCGTTATAAATCACTTTGCTTTATTGCAACAGCTGTTTACCTTCATTACTCATTCATTCATTATTCGATGATAAAGATCCTCGGATTTTTCTGAAATTTTAGCGATAATAACCCATCTCAGTATGCAGTATTATCCGTGTTCTATCAGTGGAAATCTGGTGCTTCATACTTGGTCTTTCCATCCTCCCAGAACCCATACGATCATTTTTTTTTTTTTTTTGTAATGCCATCGTGACTGTATATTTGTGTGTATATGTGTGTTTTTGTTTTGTTTTTTTGGTGGGGGGGCAGGTAGCGTCGTATACGTCCTGTTATTAGACTAGCCTTTCAGGTATTACCTTCTTCCATGGAGGAACATAGTGTCTGTTCTGTCATCATGATATCAATCTTCTAGGCATTACCTCCTCCTTGGTAGGGGAAATTATATGTTCATCGTGATACAATTTTCTCAATCTATCAAAAATTCGATCGTCATTGTTATCATCATCATTTATTTTATTTAGTTAGTTTGTTACTCACTAGGAGTACCCATAGGAGTACATATGAGTGATCGCTCACTAATAGCAACAGGTGATGTTCCCTGAAATCTGAGTGATAAAAGATATCTCCAGATTTTCAGTACTTCCCTGTTCTTTCGATAAAAGCACTTTACGTTCTCGTAGATATAGATATCAGTCGTTGGCTTTGTCTGGAATGACAATAAACTTCTCCGGGGTTCAAGAGCTCTCTACGCCTTTTCAGTGGAAGTCTGGAGGTACTCTCCTTCCTTTTTTCCCATCCTCTTCGACCTTTTAGTGCTATATTTTGCACTACAAACCAATGAAGGTTCTACTTTTAAGGGGAGAGAGGAGGAGGATATTTTTCTGATGTGTCTCCCTAAAAAGAAAAAAAACGCGTATCATCTGAAAAGTTCTATTCATCTTCGTACGACACGACCTTCTTAAACGATGTCAACTGAACAACAAAATAATAACTCGTGTAAAACTTCTTGAATTACAGAAAACGGTTAAATCGGTTGTTGTAACAAGAATAAATCACTTCTCTTTAAAAAAACATAACGAGGACTACAATTTTTTGCTTAATTACCTGAACAGCAAAAATCGGAACAAGTCATTCAACAAATAAGTCTACTTTAACTACTGCATTTGTTTTGTTTACATATTAGTCTGTCGGTTTTGTGAATACTTTCAAGGGATTAGATAGGCCTACAAAACTTAATACACTTGGTTTTTATCTGTTCAGGGACTCCCTTATACTAGAAGGATGATTAAAGTTGATCAGGTTCTTTCTTCAAGTTCACCAGGATCAGGAAAGGACCTTAACACGCTTCGGCACTTATGCAGAACACGAACCGCGCTAGAACAACAGTGTTATGTAGAAATCCATTCTTTACTGTTCTGTATCTTCATCGTTAATAATTGCTTTCTTTCTAGCTATGCTAACAGATGGCAGTTCTTTTAGTTCATTTTATGGCGGCTTCAAATAACCAAAAGTTTTAGACCAATCAGAAAAAAGGTTAATTATTCTTTTTTTCTTCTTCTTTTTATATTTTTTTCTTCTTCTTTTTATATATTTTTTTCTTTTTTATTTTTAGTTTATATTTAATAAAAATATCAGAAATACGACACTACAAGTCTATTCATTTTCATTTTTTTTTTTTTTACTTTTTAATTCAAACGCCATAAAATTCGCCGATTTAAATGTAAAATTAAAATTATTTTAACTATTCTTGGCACTTTTTGTTTATTTATTTTTGCGACATTCTTTTCACAAGAAAACTAAAGGCGATATATCTCGTTGCTCGTGTTCAGTTTTTTTTTTTTTTTTTAAGGCGATGCTTGGCAATTGACAAATACAATCTCTATTTTTTTTAGATTTTTATTGTTCTTCTGCAAATGACTTTACGTTATTGCAACAGCCATTTACCATCGACTCCTCGATGGCAACGACATTTGCGTGGCAATAAGTCTTCCCAAAGTCCGAGTACTTTTCGCGCTCATCCAGTGGAGGTCTGGTTAGTACTCCTTGGCCTTCCATCTTCCTTACTCCTATTTTTTGTTGTGTGCCTCTTTGTGTGTACGGACAGATTATCAGTAGTAGTAGTAGTATTAGTAGTAGTATTTAACAACATATACATAGCAAATACATAAGTTTTTTGTTTACTTTGGAAACACTATATAATCGTGGTATTTTTAATAGAATCACTCGCATCTCCAATTGGGTGCTTTGAATGTGTGTGTGTGTGTGTGTGTGTGTGTGTGTGTGCGTGTGTGTGTGTGTGTGTGTGGCTTTATATTTTTCTTATTTTTAATTATTCCCAACCTAAACTTAGAGTTAATGTTGGATGTAATAAAGTGCATCGTGACCTGCGATTATAAATATAAAGTGTTTGTGATTCTCAAATCATAAAACCACTAAAAACGCCCAATGTATTTCTTTCTATTCCTTTCTTTCTCTGTTTCCCTCCTTCGTCAAACCTTTCTCTTTAGCCTAGTCAATTCGTCTCTAGCTGGACACACACACACACACACACACACAAACAAACAAACACACACACAGATACCTCTCTTCTCTATTTTATGCAATAGATTCATCAGAGCATGAGTCAGCATTTTCTTTCCAAATAATACTAAAACCCCGCTCATCTCCCCCTTACGAAATCTGGCCCAGTTGACCCCCAAAGAATGAATATTTTTCTTCTAAAGTTTACATATTATTCATCCAGAGTAACGCTGATTAAGAATATACGAACTTTGTGGGTGTTTGTTTTATAGCTTTTTTTTTTTTACTTTTAGCTGAACATGCAAACATACAAAATACGTATTGCTCTTTATATAATAGAATATTCAAATCACTTGAACTTGCTGAAAAGAAATCTTTTTATTTCCTATCCGAAATTATATAATTCAGTTTAACTCTTTGTTTTTTTTTTTGGGGGGGGGGTTCTGTGCAATAAACTGGTAATAACATGTCTTCATTAACTAAAGTCCGTTACAAGAAAAAAAAAATGATAGAAATTCCTCCTTGCATTATTAACGTCCAAAAACCCATATAAAACATCTAATAAAGAGAAGGCATAAATTAACAGCACATTTAATAGTTTTAAAAATGAAAAAAAATTCCAACGTTATTTCATACAGACGTCCGATATTTTAAGAAAAAACATAATACTTCGTTTAAAACACAAACAAAACAATGATAGACTTTGTAAATAATTTCAAAAGAAATCTGAAAATATTAATACTCGCGAGCAGCACCAGGTAGGGATGGAAAATATGCTCGCTATTTGGGGTCTAGCATATTAGTGAGTAAAAATAACAAACTGCTACAAACGTATAACTGCAACGCTCTTTATATACTTGCAGCGTTTGACAATATTTATCATTGTAATTTCACTTACATTGGCAGCAGCAAAATGGTGTAACGGTTTTAAGCGCCGACTATCGTTTAGACAATCGAGTCACAGTTTGAGCCAGTTGCTTGTCTAGTCGGTCTGAAGAATTCTGATACATTGAAATAGAATACTCTGTCTGTGGATGACTATGGGTCGATCGATAGAACTGCTGACTGTTAATGCGATGGTTCTAGGTTCAATCCTCGGCTTGGGAGAGGTACTAGTCTAGTTGCACTGATGAGTTGTGATACAACGAAACAGGACTGTATGTCGATGATTACAAATATTTTAAGCCCCTCCCCTCTTTGGGTAGAGCACTGTCGTAAGTAATCTCGCCCGTTATTTATTGTCTGAAAAATGCGAAGCTCGTTGTTTGTTTTTCAACAAAGCGGTTAGAGCACTGTACAAGTGGTGAACGGATATTTGTTTAAATAGACATTTGGCGAGATTATTTACGAGCGCCACTCCCGTGAGTCGATCGGTAGAACTGCTGACTGTCAACGCGATGGTTCTATGTTCAATCCTCGGCTTGGGATTGGGAGAGGTGCTAGTCTAGCGGCACTGATGAGTTGTGATACAACGAAATAGGACTGTATGTCGATATCAGTAGGGGCCCGTTACGAAACGATATACGCACCCAACTATTAGTCTATGAATCGTGCGATAATACAGTCAAACTACGTTGGTGAGCTGTAGAGCAGCTAAACGTGTGTGCGTGTTCAAAAAAATATTGGCTTTCTGATCTACAGTGTTGATGTTATTGTTTTTTTTCTTTTCCTTTTGCAAAATTTCATCGTGTTCTACAAAGTCAAAAATAAAAACAATAATTTCTCTCTACAAAACAACCAAACTAAACGCCACAAATAAATATTTTAAGATATAAACACCTTGAAGCATAGAAGTTTGTTTTTTTTTTATGTTGTTTTTTTTTTGGGGGGGGGGTCAAAATTACCGGATTCGGCATTTGATATGCCATAAAACAAAATAACCAAGCCAAAGCTAACCTATGTCTGTTTATGTGCGCATGTGCGTGCTGGTAGAACTCTTGTTTATTGTTATTCTGGTACTAATAGTTGTCTGTACTAATAACTATGACAAGAGAATATTCTTTTCATTGTTTTGACTCTCGAGTCTATATCTCCGACACAGTTAATCAACTGAGAACCACATCACTCTATATAAAAGCATACAAGATATTAACGGATATATACCTGAGAATCAAAACAATGAAAAGAATATGCTGTTGTCCTAGCCCTACTAATACCTTATACAACTGATCAAACAACTAATACGTTGACAAATATAATGTACTAGTACAGAGACTCGACGTTGCCCGGGATTGAATGATGATCAACGAATGTTTAACCCTTCCATATTTTTATTGCCATCAAATCGGTTAAATCGACTATTTTTCAATCAAATCGATTGATTGCGTACTCTAGTTGGGGACCCTCCGTGGTACACCGAGAGAAAGCCGCACATGCCTCTCCGCAATGACTTAGTCCACAGTATATTGCACTGTAGAGAACCTACTGTTAGTTTTATACATTTATTTTTATATATAATGGCTTAAATTACCGCTTAAAATGCAAAAGTCAAATATCATGGTTGAATTGTGCTCTAAACAGATATACTCAGTTCGAACGCTCCTCTGTCATATCAAAGAATCTACTGTTGATTTTATATGCATTGCCTTTCTGCTTGTGCGGTATAAACAAAACTTCTGAAATGCACTTGTGATGTTAGGTTGTATAAGGCGTCAACTTTAGTGAAAATCGCCTATTCCTTCTTTCATCGGATTTTTTCGTTTTCGATTATTGATTATCGATACTTATCTAAGACATTCCGATACAAAACCTAAGAACACTGCCAGGCACATAAAGTACCTGGTGTGAAATTTTATAAAAATTGGCCCAGACGTTTTCGAATCCATAAAGAATGAGTTCACACACACACACATACACGCAAATTGGGGTCTCTTTACCGTACTAGAAAGCTACTTACGCCTGAAAGTATCTTGTACCTCTTCAAGATCACCATTCGCCCATGTATGGAGTACTGTTGTCACATTTGGGCCGGTGCCATTGGTCTCTTGCTCTTAGACAAATTTCAAAAAAGAGTCGCCAACCTAATAGGTCCCGCACTATCAGCTAGGCTTCAGCCACTGTCCCATCAACGAAATGTTGTATCCCTCTGCCTGTTTGACAAGTATTTTAATGATGGATGCTCCAACGAACTACAAGCCCTTGTGCCACCCAACAAACCCAACAAGCAGCAAAATCCCACCCCTACACAATGGATGTAAGAAAGCCTTCTATTCTAATAGTTTCTTCCCTAGGACTGCTAAACTTTGGAATTCCCTTCTGAGTTCCTGCTTCCCTGACTGTACTGACATGCAGAAGTTCAAGTGTAATGTAAACAGACATCTTGCTGCTCAACTCCCTACTTAGTACCCCTACAAATTATGTCCCATGTAGTAGCTCCCTACATCAAAGTGGCACTGTGCCTTGTTTGGGGTGAAAATGCAAAAAAAAAAGTTCCTTTTATATAATAGAGATTTATATTAATCCAAAAACATCAACGAAAATGCTATTTACACTTCGATAAGTGGCATTAATATAATTTCCCAGGGTATTATTTAGTTTTGTAACTATAAAATGTCTAAATAAGAAAACATTTAAACGTTTCATCACAAAAAAAAGGCTATCCCCGCAGTGACGTATGTTAAGGCGAAGATATTTTTAAATAAGGATTCGGTTGGGGATTAGGGTTCGAAATGTCTTGTTTCGTTTTATCCTGTTAATACTTAGCTCATATCTTTCAGTCGTAGACGTGTCCCGTTTGTTTCCTGTGATTCTCATGGATGACTCATATCTTGAGGAGAAATCAACTCTGAAACTTCTTGGTCATTATTTCTCGTCAAATCTTGCCTTGTATATTAGATCCACGGTTCTTTCTGTTTCTCGTAAAATCGGTTCTCTCTATCGCTTCAAATACTTCCTCACACCTTTCAATCTCTGTAAATTTACTATCAGACCATGGATGGAGCATTGTCAAATTTGGGCTGGTGAATTTCAGTTCCATTCGAGGGTTCTTGATAAAGTACATGTGTTCCTCAGAATTGCCTGATCTACTCCCTGCTTCCTTTGTTTCAGCTCGTTTGACTCGTTGGTTTAGTGGTCTCCTTCAATTCGTTGTTTTGATACCTCATTGTAATACAGATTCCTACTCCAGTAGCTTCTTTTCAAGAACTGCAAGTGTGTGGAACTCTCTCCCTGCTGACTGTTTTCCGCCTACCTATAACCGTGGTCTTTTCAAGACACGCGAATATGCATTTCTGTCTTTTACGATGATCATATTTCGTTCTTATTAGTTCGTTATTAGTGGCTACATGCCTAGTCTGCAACGATTTCATAAAAATTGCTGATTCGTCCGAAGAAAAAGTACAGAACAGCATTCCTATGCCTAGATCTAAACGTAGATTCCATGAGCAGAGCTTCTTTCTTAGAACTGCACGCCTGTGGAACTCTCTTCCTTTGGCCTGCTTCCCAGGTGACTACAATTTGATTGTCTTCAAGTCCAATGTAAACAAGTTCTTGATGAACCGTACCCCTATATAATCCAACTTACAAAAATCCCAATATCTATGTTAAAAACGCTATAATCACATAGACTAATGTATACCCAAAAAGCCTTATCCTCGAGTGGCCTCCGGCCCTTTATAAGTGGTAATTCCTTTGTAAAAAAAAAGACTCGGTATAAAAAAATATATATATATATATATATTTGCATCAAGAGATTCTGAATTTTCTGTTTTTAACAACGGAACTCCCTTCCTGATGACTTTTTTCTGCCTACCTATAGCTTTGGTCTTTTCAAGGCTAAGGCTAATAGGTATCGCTTGACTGTGCGATAACTATCTTTCGTTCTTGTTAGTTTTTTACATCTAGTGGTTTCACGCCTTGTCTGGAGCGATTTCCATAAAAAATTGTCGAGATATAAAAGGTGGCACAGTATTATTTGATGATAAAAATCGTATGAACAAGAAAGTTTTATTGCACAAAAGATTCTGTTACATTTCTTTTTTTTTTTTATCACCACTTATCAAGGCCCGGAAGCCACTCAGGGATAAGGGTTATTGCATGTACTTTACGTTAGTGTGGGGATTTAATAAAAATGTCTACTTAAGGGGGCGGGTAATCAGGAATTTGTTTATGTTGGACTTGAAGACATCCAGGTTGTAGTCAGGTGGGAAGCAGGCAGACGGAACAGAGTTCCACAGGCGTGCAGTTCTAAGAAAGAAGCTTTGTTCATGGAATCTATGTTTTGATTTAGGCACAGATAAAGAGTGGGGAAAATTTTGGACAGTGGTTTCAGCTAGACGAGTGTTTTTTGTTGTTTTTTGGGGTTTTTTTTTTTTGTTACTCACGTTCACCCCTAACAAGACACATTCTCACTTGGGCGTAAAGGGGCTACCATTTGGGACCATGGCTAAGAAAAAATAAGAAGATGTTGGTTTACATTACATTTAAACTTCTGCATATCAATACAGTCAGGGAAGCAGGTAGCAGGAAGGGAATTCCAAAGTCTAGCTGTTCAAGGAAAGAAAACTATTAGAGCAGAAAGCGTTCTGGTATTTAGGGAAGTCAACAGTGAAGGGTGTGATTTTGTTGATAAGCGGGCTTGTCGCTGATATGTACGTCGATGGGGGCACAAGTGCAATGAGTTCATCCGAGCACATTCCATTAAAATACTTGTAAAACAGGCACATGAACGTAACATTGCGGCGATGGGACAGGGGTTGAAGCTTAGTTGACAAAGTGGGACCTATTAGATTGACAACTCTTTTTTGGACCATATCCAACAGGGAGAGACTAGTGGTAGATGCACCAGCCCAGATGTGGGCGAATGGTGGCTTTGTATGCATGCGTGAATGGTGGCGTTGTAGCCGTACCGTTACTTAGGTGTGAGTAGTCTTCTAGCATAATAGAGGGAACTCACCTTTTTTGCAGGAGCCTTTGCAATGTCCTGAATGTATTTGTTCCGGTCTATATTGTCCTGGAATGTTTAAGTGGTAGACGGGTAGTTTCTACTCTGTTGTCATGATACCAGTATTCCAGGCATTACCTCCTCCTTTTGTGTGTGAGAGTAGTCTAGTATCTGTTCTTTTCTTATTAGACTATACTCCCAGGCATTACTGCATCTTTTGGGATATGGTAGTCTAATATATAATTGTCCGTCATGATACCAACCTTTGTTTTACATAGGAATCACCACTTATCAAGGCTCATAGGCTACTCGAGTATAAGGGTTATTGGGTGTACAATAATCAATGGGATAATATCGTAGTAATCATTAGTAATGGAAATTTGGTAAATTGGATTTCTTAAGAGGGCGGTTCATCAAGAATTTGTTTAAGTTGGAGTTGAAAACAGCCACGTTGTAATTAGCTAGAAAACAGGCAACCTTCCAAGGACAACCATTTTCTTTGTGGAACAGTTTAGTATATGTTTGGTGGACGTGATACCATCCTCAAACATATAATTTAATTTTTGTGGGGTGGGACAGCATAGCATCTGTTCTGTGTCATTATTCTAAAGTTTCTGTGTAACATAGCGTGAATGACTATATGCAAATACAGAGCCTTCAGCGAAATGACGTCACGGTAAGGTTTTTTATAAAGGAGAGAGCGCTTTCGAGAAGACGATCACGTTAGAGACGTAAGTGACGACACAGTTGTAACGAGAAGTCACGCGTGGCGGGAGAATGAGGAAATAAATGTTGTTGTTACAACGAGAAAAAGTGAGTGGAAGTTCTTTTCCATTCTTTGTCTATTTTACGACTGAGGCTAATATATATATATATATATATATATATATATATATATATATATATATAAATTAGCTTTAAATAATTATTAAGATTGTAACTTCTGACTTTACTTTATCTATAAGGTATTTAATTCGTTTACAACCTTTCTATCAGTTTCTTTTCCTTGAACTTTCTAGATATGAAACTTTGACAGCGTATGATTCATTCATTATATTATTTAAGTTTAGTAATAAAAAAACACACACACACACACATACGCACCTGCGTTGAACTGAAATGGGCAATAAACAGCAGAGTTAGTTTTTACGACACATGAACTCCAGTCGAAAATACAATCAGCATCGGTGTTTTATCATAAACATTGCATTCTATAAATTAGGAAAAAATATGCGGTCAGAGGTTGCATATTTCTACTAGTAGATCACTACGAACCCCCTCCCCACTCAAAAAATGAAAGGAGATGGTAGTTCCTTGTGGTGCTTTCAATACTTTTCATATGGCCACTTTTATTGATAATACACACATGAAACTCTAGTCCCCTTCAAAGTAATCTCCCCCCGGCTGCAATGCATTCGTTGTACCGTTCCAACAACTTCTGGATACCTCCATGGATTTCTCTTGTGGGAAAGTGTTAATGACCCTCGTTGCAGCCTCTTTTATCTCTTCTGTTGTCTCATAACGACAGTCTCTAAGGTTTCTTTGAACTTAGGAATTAACCAAAAGTCACAGGGGGAAAGGTCTGGACTATAGGAACAGTGAGGAACTGTTTTGATGCCCATCTTGGTAAAATAGTCTGTGATAAAGATGGAGTATCCTTGGAACAAACTTCGCACAAATCTTCCTCATTTTCAGTCCCTCGTGAATAATTGTGTGTACAGTTCCCACACTGACATCAAACTGTGCACTTATTGTCTCTATAGACACACGACGACCCTTATTCATGAAATTCTTTATTTGGCCAATCATCTCTGGTGTTCTGACTTCCTTACTCCTCCCACGCCCTTCATCATCCCTCACAGACTCCCCTGCCTTCCTTGAATCTCTTATGCCACTCAAAAACTGATGCTCGATTCATGCGATTATCCAAAAGCAATCTGAAGCATTCTATACGTTTTTGTGACATTTTTTCCCCCTAAGTTTAACACAGAATGTTATTGCATATCGTTCTTCTAAAATGTCCTCACGTCCAGATTGCATTTTTGAAATTCACCAGTTGTGACAATCAGGCTTTAGTAGGGTGTATTCCAATTTCTGCTGTAGCTGTTCATTTGAACGTGAAATCATAAAAATTGGTCAGTAAGATGTATAGTAATGACATACTGAATTTTCAAGAGTCTACAATAATTTTAAATGTCTGTACAAAAAAAAGTCTGGAAACATTTTTGAAGGCACACCGTACTTAGCTCTGCTCACGTATTGAGCACTGTTAGAGTAAATATTGATAATTGATACATAAAATATTATAAAATGTTATTTGTATCCATGCGTGTGTTTAGACAACATTCTTTCCATAACATGTTTCATTAAATAATATAGACACTTCCTTTCCTCATAGTTTTGTTCTGATCCTTTTCAGTTAATCACGCGTTATATACAGGGTAACCAAAAAAAACGGGCACGTGTACACTTTATGTGATATCTCCTTTATTTATTCACCGATTGCCTTTATTTTATTGGACATGGCAGAATCAACGACCGTGAGTACACCAAGACCCCAGTGAGAGCTGGGACAAAGAATACACTGTGTTAAATGTTACTACAAGACAGGCTCGTTTAAGAAAACCCAGGACAGTTTCATGCGTCAGTTCGAATGTGAAAAGACTCCATCCAAAAGCAGAATTCAGAACTGGGTGGACCACTTCGAGAAGTATGGGACCGTGGAGAACCTCAACACTGCCAGAGAAAACCGTCCAAGCCACTCGGGATGTTCCAAGAAGCGAACAGCCGAGCTGGTTGAAAGAGTGAGAGAGTCCCTCCAGCAGAGTCCGAAACGCTCTGTGCATAAGCGAAGTCAGTCCCTCGGTATGTCCCGTGAGACTTGCAGGAGAGTGCTGGTGAACGATATCAGGGCTTACCCATACAGAATACAGACGCTGCAGAGCCTTACAGCCTCAGACAAGAAGCAGAGGAGGGCTATGGCAGTCAAGATGCTCGAGAAGATCATCAAGTTTCCTTAACCTCCTTTGGACCTCAGATGAAGCCCACTTCCATCTTGATGGAAAGGTGAACTCCAAGACAAATGTCTTCTGGGGGTCCTCCAGACCAAATGAAGTAGCCACCAAGCCCCTGCACTCTCCTAAGTGCGCGGTGTGGGCTGCAATCTCGGCCAGAGGCATCATTGGACCAATCTTCATCGAACAATCTGGTGCAGCAGTGACAGTCACCAAGGAGTGGTATGTGAAGGTCCTCGAAATCTTCAAGAGTGAGCTCCAGACCATCTACCCGTCGCTCATGAGCAAGTTCTGGTTCAAGCAGGACAGAGCAAGTTTTCACACCTCAAACCTATCCCGAAATTGACTGAAAGAGAACTTCGAAGGCCGAGTGATCAGTCTGAAGACTGATTTTGAGAGGGCACCCCAGAACCATCACGGAAACTCAAGGAAGCCATCAGGGAGGAGATGAGAGCCATTACTAATTCGGTCTGTAAGAACATCATGGACAACTTTGTGCTGCGCCTCAAGAAATGCACGGAGCTAAATGGAGGCCATCTAGAACATGTGCTGTAGAACGGAGAAAAAATGGGCAAAGACCCTAGTGTTTTTATGTGATGTTTTGAATATAATAAACTAGTTATGACCAAAGTTTCATTTCATTCGGACAAAACACTAAGAAAGGGGGCCTAATTAGAGTTGGGACCCGTTTTTGGGGGGGTCACCCTGCATGTATATATATATATATATATATATATATAAAGTGAGAATGTGTTTGTGTGAGGATACTTCTCAACCTATATACTCACCGATTTTTTATCTACTGATTTGAAATCTGGTATGTAGGATATTCAGACATGTGGAAAACTTTTTAATCAGTTTTCATCCAGAAAAAAGGGCTGCTAAAATTCAAAAATTAGTACGTTGATTTGTTTGCTAATTGTTTCACGAATGCGCATGCGTTAATGGTTTACATGACAGATTCATTATGTTAAGAATAAGTTTAAAAACACTTTTTAAAGAACGTGTCAAGCTGGCCTGATGGTTATCCTGCTTGATTTATAGGTTTTTAGGTTTTGAATTAGATCTTAGCTTCAGTATTTTTTATTTTTATTTTTATAAACAAGAAATGAACTGCTTAGTTTCATGTCTCAGTTTCATTCCGTTTTTTTTATTTTTTTATTTACCTCATATTTTTTTAAGGAATTTAACGTTACGTTTAATACTTAGGGTATTTCTGTTTATAACAAATGAGAATTCTGCATTAATTAAAATATAATTTTTATTTTTTTATTTTTCCTCGCCATGATGTTAAATTGAAGAAAATGTGAATGAAGTGTCCGCGCGATGTTACCTGCGGTGTTGTTTTTGAAATGCCGGAAGAATGCGTCTGACAACGCGATGTGAATATATTTTCCGTGTTGGAAGCATTGTTTGAATTTGACTTTTAAAATGAAATACTTATTATATAAAATATACAAAGTTTATTTTATTTATTTTTTTGCGTTGTAATTTGACTTCAAACGTATTTTATACGTATCTATTTTTACAACAGTGCTCAATACGTAAGTAGAGTTAGGTAGTAAGTTTTGAAAATATATATGGCAACTAAGCTCCACAGAATTTTCCGCATTTTATCCTCCTAAGAATTCGTCAGGCTATTGCATGGAATCGATGTTACTTTGTGTTTTTATATATTCACATTGTACTGGGTTTGCTAGTTAGCCAATCAGATTTTTTGTTATTCACATACCCAATCGTAACCAATGGGCGTGCATTTATTAGGCGAGGGTTCATGTGATCTCTAATTCACATGTTGAAATCGACTGCAAACCTAGCGTTGACTGTTGGACGTCTCCTATTCACTATGTGGGAACATACAGGAATTCGACTACAGATAAAGCTTCAAGTATACAGAGCTGTGATTCTTACCATCCTCATGTATGATTGTGAAGCTTGAACCGTGTATGCCAGACCTGCCAAGAAATTAAATCATTTTCACCTGACCTTCCTCCGGACACTGTTGAAAATCAAATAGCAAGAAAATATACACAATGGTTTTAGCCTGGCCAAACCTCCCGTCAGTACACACCAGGTTGCAGCAGTGTCAGGTTCATTGGGCAGGTCATATGTCTGATTCAATACTCTCAAAACAACTTTTTTATGGCGAGCTGTCCAAAGGAAAAAGAACCACCGGTGGACAGCGGAAACGGTTCAAGGGCAGTCTGAAGGTCTCCCTCAAAAAGTTCCTTCTGTATTCTAACCCAACGGAGATGTTCCTGGTGTATCGCAAGCCACAAAGGGACTAAAAATCCGCACATATTAAAGAACGCGAGGGGAAACGTACCATTACGACAAGGCAGACAGTACCTCTGCGACAGAATTGCCCTACAGATGCTCCACATACAGGAGATACTTTAGAGTTCGAATCGGTCTAACAAGCCATCTCCGAACCCACAGAACAATTGCATGATCACGGTCATCTACGCTGAACTGGACAGTATTTTTGTACTTCCAGACACTAGTGTTCTATCCTTTTTCGGAATCATCAGTGCAGGAAGTGGCGCTTGCCGTTGGTCGTGAGTTTCGAACCTAGCTACGAAGCCATCTCTGACTCCATTAGTAAGAAACATAACTGTGAAAATAATGAAATGAAGTTTAACATTCATAAAGCCAAATGCGGACTTAAACGCTATTAAGAATGAGCTACAGTGATCAATCAACCCTGAGTTCGGATATGTCTTACTGATCAGCCCAAATAAGGGCGAAACTCGAATCTAGAACTTTAGGCCCATGGCTTTCATGGCTTGTATGAGTTGCGATGTTCTTTGGTTGTGAAAATAACTATATGATATCTCACATTCAATACATAGTTCTTGCTTCTAATTTTAATCTAAATACAAAATCTTGGGAATATAAGTATAAAACTTGTTAAAATCAAATAATAAGATAAGACGGTGTATTCACGTGTGCTTTGAATTGAATTGTGTGCGCGCGCGTGTATGTGTATGCGCGTGCGCGTGCGTGTGTACAGGAAAAAAATAACGACGGAAAATGAAGTCACAAAAACTATCTATCGATAAATATAGAATGGTTCATTTATTCAATAAGGGTATACAAACATTTAGTTGGGGGATAGAGGTGACTTTTTATGCCAAGGCATTTCGAAGCCTAATGCTTCTCATCAGAAGAGTAGAGAAGATGCTAGGTAACATAGTGGGGGTGCAACGTCTATATAAGCTCCAATGAAACTTGTTGAGCTTTATATTATCCCGATAAGTGTCCTCTTATACAATTGAACTTACTCTCTTCTTCCAACTCACTAAGCTATGTATGTATATATATATGTATGTGTGTACGTGTATGAATGCATATATATGTATGTGTATGTATATATAGGTAAGTGTATGTATATATATATATATGTGCATATGAGTACGTATATGTATGTGTAAGTATATGTGTGTATGTATTTGTATATGTGTGTATATGTGGATGTATATGTATGTATATGTGTATGCAGGCATGTGGGTATGTATATGTATGTTTGTGTATTATGCATTGTGTATGTATATGGGTATATATGAGCGTATGCTTATAGACATGTATGTATGTATGTATGCATGTATATATTTATATGTATGTATACCAATGACCGTCTTGTGTATGTTTGCATGTGTGTGTATGTATATGTATGTGTGCGTAATGTGTATTGTGTATGTATGCATGTATATATGTGTGTGATATGCGTACATATGTATGTGTGCGTGCGTGTATATATATGTATGTATACCAATGACCGTCTTTAGTGTCATGTCTGCTTGAGCATGTGAATTCGCCGGCAGGACTATATGTCATTTCCGGGCTCATGAACTTTCAGTGTCTGAGGGAGTGGCACTCGTCTGACAAGACGTTGCAATCATCATGTGTGTGTGTGTGTGTGTGTGTGTGTGTGTGTGTGTGTGTGTGTGTGTGTGTGTGTGTGTGTGTTATCAAAAATAAAGCACGAGAATTCAAATTCAAATCAAACTATTAAATTATCAAATCAAACTATTAAATTATCAAATCAATCAGGAAATTATTCTCATCAGAGGAGGAGAAAAGCGACCAGGTTTGTACATGCAAAAAAGCTTGCATAATGACATTATGTTAGAAATTAGATAAAAAGATACACCATGTGTATATAGATGCAGGAAAGATGGCGATAACAGAAAAAATAAGATAATATAGAAATAGAGAAAGAAGAGAATATATAGAGATGCGTACTATAAAAAAAAAAATACGGAAGCTGCACAGGGAGATACTTATAAAAATATAAAAATACATACAAAGTGAAAAAATGCAAAAATAAAAGTAAACGTATAATCATTAACAATTAAACGTCATGTAACGTTACACTAACTGCACTGCACACCACCAGTTTCATACGGCAATCGACAGAGTACAAGCCGTCGTGATAATGATAGACTGTTGATTTTGGTGCTGAGGGAAAACCCTTGGCTCATGCCATATTTGTATCGTCAGGTCCATAAGTACAACCCACGCCGGCCAACGTGTGTGTCTCTCCGCACAAACATAGGTTGTATACAAACACCGGTACCAGCAAAGCCTATCCTTTCGTTGAGATCGTTTTGCGGATTGTTTAACGATAGCACTTATTCCTTCATAGACCTTTCTTTCTTTCTTTCTTTCTTCTCCCTTTCTTTCTTCTCCCTTTCGTCTTTGTGTGTTTACACAAGTTGACAAACATCTTGTTTAAATTCTTTCAGGGCTTCTCTCTTTACTGTTTCAGCCACGGCCGCCCAGTGTTCCAACGGAGTTTGTACTTGTCGCGTTAACAAACGAAAAACTCATTATTTTAAAACCGCATTTCTTTTTTCGTTTTTCTTGTTTCGTTTTTTTCTCTTTTCTTTTGTTTTTAAGCATTAATCTAATTTCGTTTCGTTCTGAAGAGTTTTCATTCCAACATTTGCGTCCACCACAGTTAAAACTGACGCAATCTTTGTTAAACAAGTGTCTAACATATAAAGTTATTTCGCCAGATTGAAAGAATATTGAAACTTTTTTTTACAAGGGAGTCACCACTTCTCGAGGATAAGGGTTAGTAAATGTAAGGTGATAGTGGTCGTTAATGGTGTAGATTGGGTAGAATTTGATGATTTAAGAACTTGTTTGCATTGGACTTGAAGGCTACCATATTGTAGTCGGGCAGGAAGCAGGCTAGCGGTAGAGTGTTCCACAGGCGGGCAGTTCTAGAAAATAAGTTTTGTTCATTGAAATCTGTGTTTAGACTTAATTACAGATAGAGAGTGGGGGTATCGTATATAGTGGTTGTAACTAGTCGAGTGTTTTTATGAAAGTCCGGCAAGGGGGACCATAGATTGGAGCTCAGATAAGCATTTGCCATGAAAATAAAGATGGAGTAGTGACAGACTCGCAACGTCTCTTTTGTAGGGGAGGGGTTGCAGGGAAGAGAAAGGGGCATCACCTACTAGATTTCGAAGCCGGTTTTGAACTCTATCAAGGCTGGATAAGGCGCACCGATCAGCTCCTGCCCACATATGGTAACAGTAATCTATTTTATGACATACCTGGTTCTTATACAGATAAATGATTGCATCGGCAGTGAGATACCTATTGGAGCGGTAGAATAATCCAATTATTTTTCCAGCGATTTTAGCAGCTGGTTTGATGTACGTGTTCCATATCAAACCAGGGGTGAAGGTCAGTCCCAGAAGGTTGACAAGACATGGTGATTCTCCAAGACGAGAGCCATTCATTTCAAAAACGCTAACAAATCAAACTGTTTATGCCAATTTTCATTTGTTGTACTATTTCATTGGCTATATAATATCATACTTTGTCACTATTTTAAAATTACTTATTCCGGCTCAGACGACTGCTAAAACGAAACATTTTTAAATAATCACCTAAAAATAAAAAAAATCAGCAAGGGGATAATTTCCTTTTAAATTGAAGAATACAATAGGATAAGTGTTGTATTGCCGGGTTTATATAACCGTGTTTATCTGTCTCTAGTGTATATAAGGTATACGTGTTTCTGTAATCGATACTCATGTATCGTCTAGTGGTAGGAATTATAAGGACAGTTAATTTTCTTTACTATGGATGTCTGTACGTGTCGACCTGTTATGCGTATATTTAATAGTATTTCTATGTGTATATGTTTTTATTTTCACATATTCACAACAATAACAGACAGTCGTTAACAATGACGAACAGGACAATAACGGACAGTCGAATATGACTGCTAATGTCTGCTAGGTCACATACTTTATTCATTGTCTCCCTCTCTGGCGACAGGCATTTGAAATGAAGGCATCTTCGAAACCGCTACCTGCTCACCTGGAATCGTAGATATTCCGCATCTCTATCCACTGCACGACGGCCCCATTGAGCTAGAGGTAGTGGTTTCGATCCCATTCAAAAGCCGGTCAGAGGATTAGTTGACCAAACCATGGTGAGATGACAACAGCTATTGAAGGCAGCAATTGCTGTGGATGTAGTTGGAGGATTCGACATTCCTATCCCGTCGCGGTTAACCTGATGAAGGCCAGAGGAGTAATTGGCTGAAACGTCGTAAAAACAACGACTAGAAGATGATGATAATAGCCTAAATAATTAAATAAAAAATTATACAATTTACTCATCTCTAAAATAATTCCAAACGAATTCAATAATAAAACGGGCCCAGTTTATTTTTCAGCATTCCAATGTTTAGTAGAGGTGTTATCTGAATAACCTTTCGTGGCAAAGTTCTCGCAAAGGCACACATTCGCAAGATGTTCTCATTCTAAACATGTACCATCTCTTGTTGTACATCATTCCTTGTTGTTTATCCAAATAAAATTGTTCATTACACACAGTGTTCCTTCTCTTCAAAAGCTGTCGCTCCCAATTCATTTTTTAACATTTATTATCGAGGATTATTACTACTTTCTCGCGTGCAGGAATTTAACTTTCTTTCATGGACTTAAAAAAATGCCCACAAGTTTTGTCGCATAAGTAATTCCTGTTAATCATAAAACTGTCTTTATTTTCACGCACGTTTTTATCGAAGTACTCTTTAGTCAGGCCATGTCATATGCTACTGGTACCAAGTGTCTGAGGGAGTGGCACTCGTCTGACAAGACGTTGCAATCATCACTCTTTACTGATAAGAAATGCACGATCTAGAACTTTCGCAGTTGATTTATATTACGTTTATTAATTTTTTAGATAAGGATTAGTTATTCATATTATTTGGATTCTTCGGACTACTGTTCTCATCTTGAGTGGGATTTTTCACAGCGTTTCGGTCGATGTAAACTCCGACCTTCTTCAAAGGTATCTTGTCGAACTCGAGAATCTTTCTGTCGA
This sequence comes from Euprymna scolopes, assembly GCF_053919585.1. NCBI lineage: Eukaryota > Metazoa > Mollusca > Cephalopoda > Sepiida > Sepiolidae > Euprymna > Euprymna scolopes. The sequence goes on along the minus strand of NC_136514.1, from coordinate 4,645,348 downwards.
ATTTTCGAATGGAGTCTATTATTTAATTCAAGTCCCACTTTCTAACCCTTGTGTCACATCACCCCATAACTTCTGCATATTAGAAACCTACGGAAGTAGGTCCTATTTATTTATTTATTTATTTATTTATATTTCTATATATTTTATTTATATTTTATTCATTATTATTTTATTTTATCATTCATATTTATTTATTTTATTTTTATTTATTTGTATTTATTTGTATTTTTATTTATTTATTTTTATTGGTTTTATTAATATTTTTATTTATTTTCATTTATATTTTATTTATTTTTATTTATTCATATTTTATTTTTATTTTTATTTATCTTTTTTTATTGGTTTTATTAATATCTTTATTTATTTTCATTTATTTTTTATTTATTTTTATTCATTCATATTTTATTTGTATTTTTATTTATTCATTTTTATTGGTTTTATTAATATTTCTTTTATTTTCATTTATTTTTTATTTATTTGTATTTATTCATATTTTATTGGTATCTATTATTATTTATTATTATTTTATTTTATTATTTTTATTTATTTATATGTATTTTTCATTTTATTTTTTATTGATTTATATTTTTATTTATTCTTTATTCATACTTTTATTTACTTTTTTTATTTATATTTATGTATTTTTTCTATTATTATTTATTAATATTTTTATTTGTTTATGTTTTTATTTTTTATTATTTATACTTATTTGTTTATATTTTATTCTTATTTAATTATTTATATTTTTATTTTTTATATATTTATATTTTATTTATTTCATTTTTTATTTTTATTTATTATAATTTCAGTTTATTATTTATATTTATTTATTTTATTTTTATTTATTTTTAAATATTATTATTTTTTATTTTTATTATTTATATTTTTATTTGTTTTTATTTATTATTATTTAATTTTATTATTTATATTCATTTCTATTTTTATTTATTTTCATTTTTCATTATTCTTATTGAACTCTATTGAAAAACGTTAGTCAATTTCAATTAACACATTTACGATTTGAAACCTAGTAAGTAACTTAATTTTTTGTTTTAATCGTAGCATAGAACGATCATATTAAATAAGTTATTGGTGTTTCGGAATAGAGCGGAACGATGTTCTGTAATATTTCCCCCAAAAGTAACATAAATCCAAGATCAGTTTTGAACATGGTGTGGATATCTAGATCCCTTTAAATAGACACTAACGATTCAGACGAAATGGTTTTATGCAAGTAATTAGTTTTGAAATACTACCAGGCGAAATCTTTTGGTATTCCACAAAAGTTAATTTTAACCTAAGGTCAGTTTTTAATGTGGAAGTAATCAGCTCTCCGAAAAGACAGGGTGAAAATATGAAAAAAAGTTTGTTCACGGATGAAGTGCGTGTCGCTTTTGATGGCCCAGATGGCTGGAGCAAGAGATGGGTTCTAAATAGACGACATCGTCATCGGTGTTTAAGGCACCAACAAGGTGGTGGTGGGATAATGATTATCGGAGGTACTTTAATTGGCCCATGGAGAGTCCCAGAAGGCGTAAAAATGACGTCTAATGCTTACATAGCTTTTCTGAAGGAGCACTTTGAACCATGGCTAAAGAAGCAAAGGTTGACGTTCAGAAGAACCATTAGTTTTATGCAGGATAATGCTCCCTCGCATGCAGCAAACAAAAGCAAAGAGTATTTGTAACAACTGGGGTTCTCTGGGCGACGGAAGGTGGAGTGGCCTGCGAATTCACCAGATTTGAACCCAATTGAAAACATTTGGAGTACTATGGAGTGACGCCTCTATGCAAGTGGACGCCAATTTAAGAGCAAAAATGAGTTGTAGGATACTCTCCAAGAGGTATCGCGAGGAATAACTGTTGACGAAATCACAAATTTGACTAATTCTGTGGACCAACGTCTTTTACAAGTTATTCATAAAAGAGAATCGCATATGCCCTACTAATTATGTCAACGTAGAAATTGCTATATAGTTATGGCGTTCTAAGTATTTTTCCTAGTTCATTTAATGTTTGAATATTATTTCAATAAGCAATAAGTTTGTTTTTGAAATGTCGTTACTTTCAATGTATACCGTTTTCGTTTAACGGGTCTAGATTATTATTTTAAAAACCATTCACCGTTAATTTTGAGTTAAGCTCAATGTGTCTATTTAATAGGGACAGAGCATATATAGTGCAAAATTTTGTTGAAAATTCAAAGACTCACGTTTTCTTTTTTATAACCTTCGTTTATTTCTTGGATTTTTTCATTACAGCTGTTTCATTAATGAGTGGCATTTTTACGATTTATGTTTCCATAAAAATATCCTGTCCCCACCAACTTCTTCAGATGTTTATCCATTAGATTTTTACAACAAAAGGTATATTTTTAACATGCTGGGCATCGTATTCGGGTAAAAAGATTTCCACAGCCATGCTTCCTAACTTTCTCCATCTTTTGGTGTTATGTAAAGATAGTTTTCCGTTTTAACCCGTACTTTCGTATTTTTATTTATTAATTATTTATTTTTGTTTTAATTTAGCCTATTTTTCCTATTTGTTTTTTTCAATTATCATATAATTTTATATAATTTTATTCCTATGTTTATGCGTGTATATTTTATTATTGTTTTGTTTTTGTTTTTGGTTTTTTTTTTTTTTTTTGCTTAGTGTTTGAATTCGTATTATATTACCCGATGCAGGGGAAGTCACTCTCGTGGTATCATTTTTTATCTAGGATTACCTCTCTTGCATTATTTTTTCCCCTAATCTGCTCTAGTGCTCTAGTAAATATTTGTTTCCCGTGGATTACATCTAGTCTTTTGTTTAATAATTTTTCTTTTGATATTAATATATGGTAAGATTCTAATATACTTAGGTTGCATCTTTTCGATTTGCTAGGTTTATATTTTTCCTCTTATCAATTATTGACCATCTTAATTTATATTCAGTTTAATTTTCTTTTAATTCCTTAATCTATATTGCTAAAGTGGTTGAGTTTTTCTTTGTTTTCGTTTTCGGTTGTCTTCGCTATTACTATTGGTTCTGTTTCTATTTTCGTTATAGTAGTTGTGGTTGTCACTATTGTTATGATCCTTTCTACCGTTGTTTTCATTTTATTGTTTTCGTTATTTGTGCTGTTCTTTTCTTTCTCAGTTTCATTTTTAAACGATGCTAGGTGATTACGATATCTGTCCTTAAAGAAAGTTCCGGTGCTCCCCAGATATACTTTAGTTTCATTATTTGTTATAACTTCACATTTGTATACTACGTTTGAAGTTAAACAGTTCCCTCTAATTGGACATTCATTAGGGTCCCGGCAGTTAAATTCTTTTACATTGTTAGGTTCATTTTCTGTCCTATTTCTGTTTTTCAAAAATTTGTTTAATTTTGTGTTATTTGAGCCAGTTATAATTATTTAGATTTTATCATTAAGGAAAACAAATTACTAAAAAATAAATCCCTCGATTCCAATTTTGATGAGTGAGTGCGAAACATGTCAATTGACTCGTTTTGATTTTTTTTTCTATTTCCCTACTATTTTTTTAGTCGCTATCCATTTTCCTTTTCTCATCGGTCTTTTTTTAATATAAAATGAATTCCAAGGAATACGTCCTCCCTTCATGATTGCCTCAATATATATATATATATATATATATATATATATATATATATATATATATATATATATATATACTAGCAAAAGTGTTACATGATAAAAGGGTTGTCCCCTTTTCACGTAAGTAAAAAAATAGGAAATTAGTTAAATGTAAATATGAAATAGGATAGTCAAGGATTCGAACTTGCGAAGCTAGATTTGGAATTGAAAATTCCAATCATAAGTTAAAATAAATACAGAATGTTATTGAAATAAGAAATTGCAATTGTTTAGCTTACATATCTGTAATTGGAAAAGGAATGTAATAATGAAATTTGTTTCTGTTAAGGAATTTAATCGTCAATTGAAATTGTAAATATATTTTGTAAAAATGTTATTTGAAAAATAGGTTACTGAACTCGGGGTCATGTCAAGTTTGGCAACGTGACGCATGTCACCAACGTGCTTTATGAGCACATGTTTAATCATGCGATGACGTGACGAGTTCTCGATATAGGTAGAGTTTTTAGATGCAGTCTAGGAGTCTGGGAGAAGAGTCGGAGAGCAGCAGAGATGTCCAGACCGATTCTCCGTTAGAATCAAGACACCCTCTAGAAGTAAGAGGGTTTTAGAAATAACCATGTAAAGAAACTTTAAATTCCTCAAGCGAAATAATGGACCGGTCATGAAATAAAGGACGTCATCATCTTTATGTATCTGCGTCTTCTGTGTTCATCATTACAACGAGAAAGGTAATGTGTTTATATTATATGCACAACTGTCAAAACGTAAATGTCAAACGCGCTATCTCTCGGTCTATCTACCAAGATATTCATAAATCTCCTCTCATTGAATTGGTTCTCTTGTAGTACACTTTCTATTATATATATATATATATATATATATATATATATATATATATATATATATATATATACAGAACTGTCTCTCTCTTTATATATACCTGTTTATTTCTCCAATATGCTATCTCTTACAACATGAACATCTTAAGACACATGAACACCCAACACATGAACACTCTTATGACTGCCTCTATCACCTAAGTCTCTAATCTCCCACTAAGACGCTCCTAAGTCGTCATCTAAATAAGAACAACGAAACATCGTTGACTGTGTTCAAAAACAGCCTACAGAAAATGGAATCTGATTTATGAAAGTATGATAGGTTATGAAAAGGAAGGGTTGTAAAGAGATAGCTTCGAATTTGGAGGTATCAAGACCAAAGCAAAATTATGATGAAAGTACAAATAAAATAGTCTCGAAATGCCTTGGCATAAAAAGTCCCTTTTATCCCCCAAATTTTGCCTATATTCCATTATTAAATAAATGATCCATTCTATATCTACCAATATATAGCTTTGTGTCTTCATTTCATACTCTTGTTGTTCTATTATATATATATATATATATATATATATATATATATATATATATATATATAATAGGACATATATATATATGAGTAAAAATATATATATATATATGAGTAAAAATAATATATATATATATATATATATATATATATATATATATATATATATATATATATATATATGAGCAAAAATAAAATAAAAATACAAGAGATGGTTGACGTTATGTTATTTGAGAAGGAAAACCGAGAATTAATAAAATAGTACATTTATAGTTTCGGCCCAGAATGGGAACGACTTTGGATTTTTTCCCCTTTTTCACTCGCATGTGGTCTGTAATCGTTTTCTTCTACATTTTTACTACGAAATCCTAATAATGTCCCTTGAAATAGGGACGAAACGTTGATTACTATTTTATTAATTCTCGGTTTTCCTTCTCAAATACCATATATATTTATAAATATATATATATATATATATATATATATATATATATATATATATATATATATATATATATATTGTGTACAGAAAGTTGTTAGTTGAGACAGATAATTGGTACCGTCGGTTTCAAGCCCGATAATAAGGCCCATTTTAGGTATTTTTATCAAGCTCTCTTCAGCCAATATTCGTGGCTGAAGACGAATATTGTCTGAAGAGCTTGATAAGGATACGTTAAACGGGCATTATTATCGGGCTTGAAACCGACGGTACCAATGATCTGTTTCAACTAACAACTTTCTGTACACAAAATATAAAAATATAAATACGCTCTTACAATTTGGATTTTCCTTTTAATTGAGCACTCTGCTGAAATTCTTTTTCCAAAAAAAACTAATCATATATATATATATATATATATATATATATATATATATATATATATATATATATATATATATAAAATGAAAATTACAATTGAATTTACCAAAATGATCCAAGATGGTAAAATTAAAGTAAATTATAAATATTAAAGAATTAATATTTATAAAATTATCTCAGCCAGATAAAAAAGCTCGATAAAACCAAATAGGAAATAGAGCTTATAATATGAGCAAACAGTTAATAAAATATGTTAAAAAAAACACTTTGAAATGAGTTAAAAAACATATTTAATCTGAAAAGGAAACACTAGATAAATGGATAGTCCTTAATTCGCGGAGTTTCGAAGAAATACTTTCCTTCTCATCAGAGGGTAGGAATTAGCAAAATGCGGGATTGGATTTTGCATGCAGAAGTATTTGATGAAACAACAAGTAAGTCAAAGATCTTACTTGAAAACAAAAAAAAAAGTGAAGCAGAGGGAATATGGTAAAGAAACACTTTTTTTGTTTTCAAGTAAGATCTTTGACTTACTTGTTGTTTCATCAAATACTTCTGCATGCAAAATCCACTCCCGCATTTTGCTAAATCCTACCCTCTGATGAGAAGTAAAGTATTTCTTCGAAACTCCGCGGATTAAGGACTATCCATTTATCTAGTGTTTCCTTTCAGATGTTTTTAACTCATTTCAAAGTGTTTTTTAACATATTTTATGAACTTTTTGCTCATATATATATATATATATATATATATATATATATATATATATAATACACACACACACACACACACACACATATATATATATATATATATATATATATATATATATATATATATATATAGAGAGAGAGAGAGAGAGAGAGACTTATATGTAATATACTGAGTTCGTGTAATTCAGTAAATTTTCCTATATATATAACACCCAAGTTATATTTTTTTTCAAACTTTTGAAATCGTTACAATATCAATAGGTTATTGGCTCTTTAATAATAAAATATCTTGATTTTAATTCTGGTTGGTAGTACCCAAGCACATTTTATGATAGGGTCACAGCAGGCGACCTACTAGTATATATATATATATATATATATATATATATATAGAGAGAGAGAGAGAGAGAGAGAGAGAGAGAGAGAGAATTATATATAATATACTGAGTTCGTGTAATTCAGTAAATTTTCATATACCAATAGGTTTTAAGCCAAAAATGGTTGACTTAAGGATTAAGCTACAAAATTATCACATTTCATAATTGAGCATTAATATACTGTGTGTGCAAAATCAAGACTTCAAGACAAGGTGTTGATGGCAATAAAAAGTGTATTTCATTTTACGTTACAATTGTTTCCATGTCCAGTTCGACAGTTTCAAGCATTATATCGTTTGAAATTTTTCAAAACCAGCATTTCTTCAGACTTTATGAATAAACATATATATATATATATATATATATATATATATATATATATATATATATATATATATATATGAGCGTGTTTTGTGTGCGTATAAATATATACATATATATATAAATAAATATATATTTATATATATAAATATATATAAATATATATATATAAATATATATATATATGCGTGCGTGCGTGTATGTGTGTGTGTGTGTGTGTGTGTGTGTGAAAGAGGGTGGCAGAGTGTGTTATTTATGTAAGTAATTATAGCCTTGTTCAAATTCAGCATTAATGTATTTTTTTTTCTTTCCAGCATGGGTTTGTTTGAGGCGTTCCGTCACACTGGGGGATTCGCTCGATATTCTTCCAACCGAAGTGCTGTTACCGTGGACAAAGATTTCGTATGCGTCATATACGTTTGTGTTCTTGTTTTCTTGGCGTCCATCTTAGCCGCATTCGGAAGTCGAGGGAAAGTAAGTAAAATAGATAGTTTTTTTGTTTTTTTTTTGTCTAGATTAAAAAAAAAAAATCACCAAGCTACCTATGATGAACAGAGTGATCTACCTTGACAAAACAATTACGGTGCTGATCCAGAATTGCCCTCCATTAAAAAACAAAATACCACATAACGAACAACATGAGCACTTCAGCATTACACGGACGACGCCATTGTTAGGGGTGATAACTCCAATTTCTTCATGGTCAAATAACACGGCAAATAAGTTTTTAAAAAAGATTTTTTCCGAACACAAAAATATTTGAAAACCAAAACGTTTATTGTCTATAAATGTAAGAACAATTATTGAAAATCTGCGTAAGAAAATATTTTTTAATAAAATATTTTTTAAATTAAAGCAACATACGATTTTTTTCCTGAAATTTTTTTTTAATTAAAGTAAAATTATATTTTTTCTCAACAATTTAATAATTTAAATGTAATATGTTTTAATTAAAGTAAAATTGCATTTTTTTTTCAACAATTTAATAATTTAACTAAAAATATTTTTCGAATATATCAACATTGAATGTTTTTTCCTAAACATTTGTTTTGAATTTAAGTAACATTTTCACTGTAACAAAATATAGTTTTAATTTTTGGGGACACCTGTTGAAGGGTCAACAATATATTATAGTTTGTATTTTTGAAGGGTCAACAATATATTATAGTTTTAATTTTGAAGGGTCAACAATATATTATAGTTTTGATTTTTTAAAGATCAACAATATATTATAGTTTTAATTTTTGAAAGGTCAACAATATATTATAGTTTTAATTTTTGAAGGGTCAACAATATATCATAGTTTTAATTTTGAAGGGTCAACAATATATTATAGTTTTAATTTTTGAAGGGTCAACAATATATTATAGTTTTAATTTTTGAAGGGTCAACAATATATTATAGTTTTAATTTTTGAAGGGTCAACAATATATTATAGTTTTAGTTTTTGAAGGGTCAACAATATATTATAGTTTTAGTTTTTGAAGGGTCAACAATATATTATAGTTTTAGTTTTTGAAGGGTCAACAATATATTATAGTTTTAATTTTTGAAGGGTCAACAATATATTATAGTTTTAATTTTTGAAGGGTCAACAATATATTATAGTTTTAGTTTTAAAATTATTAAACAATTTGAATGGAATGAAATGAATGAACTTGATCGATTTTTTGTCACTCTTCTTGGACCGAGAAGCGCCACCTGGCGTTAGTGAAGCGCACTAAAAAATGACGCCGTCCGTGTAATGAAGAAGTACCAAAATAAATAAGATGTACGTACCGTAACGGAAGGAAAATATCATACACTAAAAATCATTTAAATTGATCAAGTAATTTTATTTTTATATAAGAAAATAAAATTTTATGACTTAACGACCAGCGACGATAATGTGATGTCATCGTGAAAACAGGCTAAAGGAACAAGGGAGATAACTCCAAATTGAGATTTTAGAAAACCATTTTTAATAGAGGGAGGGCATTAAAGACATTCAAATTTGTTTTAAAATGAGTTTCTTTTATAAAAAATAAAACTACTTGATCAATTTCTGTGATTCTTTTTGTATACTACGAGGGGTGTGCAATAAGTAATGGCCCTGACTCACTTCTAGTTGTCTGATCTAGCTGAAATTTTGCATGTGCAATGATTTATATCTCTACGGGTTATGTGGCAAATTACAGCTCTGAAAAAATCGTGGTTTCTGTTTTACAGGTGTTTGAACTGAGTCAGGTGAGAAATGGAGCTTGTTGAATGTCGAGCAGTGATCCGCCGTTTTTGTATTTGAAAGGACGCACACCACAGGAGACTTTTGATGAAATGAAAGAAACTTATGGTGATAATGCCCCATCATATGACCTTGTAAAACGCTGGCATTGTGAATTCAAACATGGCCGGAAGTCTGTGGAAACAGCTCCCAGACCTTCTGCCATTGATGAGACATCTGTCCGTCAAGTTGAGCCTGCCATTTTAAAAGATCGGCGCATTACTATTCACCAAATAGCCCAAGATGTCAAGATTAGTATAGGGTCTGTGGAAACTATCATTCATGACCATTTGCATGTGCATAAGGTGTCTGCCAGATGGATTCCCAGGTTGCTCACACCATTCCAGAAGAAAGAACGCATTGAGTGCTCGAGGATGAATTTGGAGATGTGCCAAGAAGATGAGTCAAAGTTTTTCAAAAGACTGATTACACAGGATGAAACTTGGGTTCATCAATATGATCCAGAGACCAAAGCCCAGTCAATGCAGTGGAAGCACTTGGACTCACCACCTTCAAAGAAGGCAAGGTCATGCTCACAGTCTTCTGGGACCAGGACGGAATAGTGATGACAGATTTCCTGGCAAAGGGTACCACGATTACAGGAGCCTATTATGCTTCACTTTTGAGGAAATTAAGGGAAGCTATCAAAATCAAGAGGCAGGGCAAGATCAGCAAAAGTACCCTCTTCCTGCAGGACAACGCTCCGGTTCACAACTCACATGTCGCCAGATCAGGAGCACAGGTTATGAAATCAGCCCCCATTCTCCCTACTCTCCTGACCTTGCACCCTCTGACTTTCACCTCTTCCCAACCATGAAGTTGTTTTTGAAAGGAAAGCGTTTCCCAGATGATACAGCCTTGATTTCTGAAGTCACGTCATGGTTGGGAGACCAACCTGGGGTGTTCTACAAAAACGGTCTCCAGAGCTGCATCAAACGATGGGAGAAATGCATAATTCTGGGTAGTTCCTATGTATAGAAAGACTAATAACTGTGCCAAGTGTCGTTGCTCTACTGATATGGGAGGTGGGTCAGGGGGCATTACTTATTGCACACCCCTCGTATTTCGTGCACTTGTCTGATATTTATTCACTCATTTCAAGTCAAATTTAAAAAATATACAAAACATTTGTAGTTATCTGTTAGTAGACATGCCTTATGTATAATAAACACATATATAGATTATCTATAAAATGGATACTTATTAGCCATAGTTATATTAAGTAGAAACTCTATATTTTCTTTCTCTTAGATGGGCAAACGTACTGATGATTGTCTCTGCATGAAAACTAACATCTGAAGTTCAAAACTCATTTTAAATCGTATTCAAACTCCTTATACGATACTTTTCTAATGTGTTTATTAATCTGCAAACCATATTTAATCCTCGTTAACCTTAAATCTACACCCATTACTCATACATACCCCCAAACCTTTCACTCATAACGTGTGAATAACCACATCTTCCAATCTTACTTTAAGGAGCGTAATTTCATAGCAGAAACTAATTATCTTTGATACTAATGAGATTAACTCTAACTACCCATGTGGGTGTGTACAAATACCTGGCTTTGAAACCAATAACCCTCTCGATGTTGATGGGCCCATAAATCTCGTCATATCATCCATCTAGGAGAAGGAAAACTCTTACGCTAAACCTGTGCCACTAACCTCATACGTGCTGGCACCAAACGTGAGAGGAAGGGCTCCTCAGTCCTGGTCAATAATCTCTCTAGCGCTGGTGACTCAATCAAATCACCGGTTTGCAAACCTAAATTGCATAAGGAGTATGCCGGCTTCCATACTCCTTCTTTGCCTATTAGTAAGGAGCAGAGGTACGATCACAGGGACACAGTGCTTGTCCTTGTTTCCTGACTAGAGCAATGAACGCTGTTCCCCACACCTGCCTGATTCCCTTCCCCTTAACTGGGCATCTTGGAGGTGTTTGTTCACCATGTATACTAACATGATTGGACTGGCCCACTCTTGTCTGACAAGTTTGAGAGTACCCGTTTGACAGTTGCAGGCTGCTGTTTCCGACTGACAGTACAGAAGCCCTAACCTTTTGGTAGCGCTTAGGGCAGCTGCTCTATCATCAGTTATATAATATTGGGATGTTTGTAGTGGCATGTCGCGCATGGAAAGGGACCTTGCACTCATTTCTGGTGATCATTCCCGAGGCCACATTCCTGTGGATGAGGATTCAGCTGATAGTCTACTTATGTTGCATGATGATAGCTATGCACATCCGCTTTGTCTAGCACCTCTCACCCTAAACTGAAACTACGAAATAAAATTAAATGAAAGCTCAATCCAAATTAACGATCAAACCAGACACGCACTTAAACAATGATTCACTTCATCCCTTGAGGCTTGCATTTACAATTATCCCTGGACTTATAACTTACTTAGATGATGTAGAATCATTTCTCCTAGCAAACTCCCCGGATATCTTAACACTAAGTGAAACTAACACCCTCCTCATAACTAAGGAATCGAACTAAAATCAGATGACCAGGCCTTCATGTGCTTTAAACTAACTTTACAACATAACGTTAGGTATGTATATTTTTTTATCGATCTCCCTTAATCCAGGACTGTATACTAATCAATTATGTCTCTGACAGTACAGATGTAGCAATCTTCCTTGACACTAGCGCCCGAATACATGTATTTGGTGACTTTAATGTCCACCACAATAATTGGCTTGGCTTCTCTAACTACACAGATGCTGTTGGTGGCATCATCCATAATTTTTCTATATCTCATTCATTGACACAGACATTAACATTCCCGACCTGAGTCCCAGATCGTCAGGACCAGCAAGCCTCACTTATGGATCTATTTCTGACAAAAGTTTTTGAGGATTGTTTAATAAATACCTATTGCTCACTCGGGAATGCTGCTCATCCTGTAATAATGATAGACATTGTTGAAGAGCTATTTCTCAAAACGATAAGGTACTACAATAAGGCTGACAGGTATGCCATTAGAGATCACATCAGAGATGCCCTGTAGAGAAATATCTTTTCTCTTCCTGCGGAACAGTGCGCCAATGAGACCACTGAAAAGTTCCAAGCAGCAATTGAAGCACATGTTCCCACACGGAAGTTCTATAGCAAACCCCACTCTCCCAAATGGTTTACTTCTACTTGCGCAGCTGCCATTGCTCGGAGGCAACATGCATTGCACAGATTTATCCAGCATAAGTCTCGTATAAACAAACAAAAGTTTATAGAAGCCAGAAATAATAGTAAGAAAGAGTAGTGACAGCTAAGTGAGAATATACCGTAACCACCAGAAAACGCATTGAAGTGCAGAAATTAAGAAACTCGTGATTTCTGGAAAATCTACAAGAGGGTAGTAAATATTGGGCAATCAATAATCCCCCCACTATCCAACAATCATGGGGTTGTTTGCACGGTAACCAAGAAAGCTAACATACTTGCCTGTCAGTTTGCCTCAAACTCTAATTTGGACCCAACAAACCACTCTCTTCCTGACTTTCCTTTGCCGGCAGAAACCACACTAGATGATCTAAAAATCACCCCTTCTCAAGTACATGATATACAAAAAAAACCTAGACTACTCAAAAGCACGTGGACCTGATCTCATCCCGGATGTACTATTAATCAAAAATGCTCCGCTGAGGTTGCTCCAGTTCTCTCCAAACTCTTCAACAAATTTCTTTGCGAATCATGCTTTCCTGATGGCTGGAAAACTGCTTTACAAGAATTATAGCGAAAGAAATAACCCATAAAGTTATCGCCCCATTAGCCTCCTTCCTCTTTTCGCCAAAATATTTGAGTCCAAAATTAATCAAGCACCACCTTACAGTTGCTAAACTTCTGTTTGACAATCAATATTGATTTAGACATGTCCGTTCTACTGCAGATATTCTAACTGTACTTTCTGGACGTATATACCATGCACTGGATTAGGGAGGAGAGAGGAAATATATAAATGCGAGTATACCTCAGAGGTCTATGCTTTGGCCTTTATTATTCCTGATATTCATAAATGACCTCCCTAATAAAATAGTCTCTGAGATGGGTATATTTGCTGACGACACCACGCTCTATAACAGGCATGAACGGAAAACGAATGAACACAAATCCAAGGCAATGGCGGAGACCCTAGAAGAAGAATTCCAGTCTGTAGTGGAATGGAGTCAAAAATAAATGGTAACGTTCAATGCTGCTGCCAAGACAAAGCTGGTTTCTTTTAATAATTACAAAAAAAAAAACTTCTCAACCAACAATAGCTATGCCTAAAGGTACATAACCTGAAAGTACTTTCTCTGCCTAACGCTCACAGGGAACATGAGTTGGGACAGATACATCGAGAACATTGCCAAGGCTGTTGCGAAGAAGGTTACTTACGCCTGAAAGTATCCAATACCTTTACAAGGCCACTATTCCCCATGTATGGAGTATTGTTGTCACATCTAGGCTGGTGCATCTGCTACTAGTTTCCCACTGCTGGAAAGGGTTCAAAAGAGAGTCACCAACCTGATAGTTTTCGAACTGTCAGCTAGGATGTCCCATCGACGAAATGTTGCATCCCTCTGCCTTTTTTACAAGTATTTTAATGGTGGGTGCTGCGACGAACTATAAGCTCTTGTACACCCTCGACGTAAATATCCCCGATAAACCCGACAAGCAGCAAAGTTCCGCCCCTACATGGTAGAGATCTCTAGATGTAAGAAAGCCTTCTACTCTAATAGTTTCTTCCCTAGAATTGCTAGACTTTGGAATTCCCTTCGGGTTTCTGCTTCACCAACTGTACTGACATGTAGAAATTTAAATGTAATGTGAACAGACATCTTGCTGTTCTACTCCCTACATAGTAGCCCTGCAACTTATGTCTCATTATGTCACTGATAGTTACCCCTACATCAAAGTGGTACTGTGCCTTGTTTGGAGGGAAAATGTAATATATAAATATATATATATATATATATATATATATATATATATATATATAGTAGCATCCAAAACTAAGGGACAAAATTTTAAAACCTAATATTTGTTAGAAATAACAACTGTGAAAAGCTGAAATTTTGACAACTGGTAGTCGTTATCATCCATAATAACATACTAAAATTTGAATCATTTGCAAAGGATAGAAAAAGATTATAACATTTATTTATTTATTTTCAAGATAGGAGCGTCCAAAGTAAGAGATAAAATTGAGAAAAACAATGTAAACAGCCAAAAAACAATAAAAATACATGTACAATCAATATTTAGTAAATGAGCCCTTGCTCTCAATGACAGCAGCACATCTTCGACTAAAGAACGAATCAGTTCTTGACAATCCTCGATACTAATTTTAAACCATTCTTCTTGAAGCTTCACCCACAAATCCTCCGTGTTAGTGGGATTTCTTTCCATAACTTTCACTCCTAAGGTCTTCCGAAGATTTTCTATTGGATTTAAGTCAGGACTTTGCGGTGGCCAATCCATAATTTCAAAATCTTGCTCGCTAAGGTAACTCATTACCACCTTTGCCTTGTGACATGGGGCATTATCTTGCATAAAGTTAGCCCTGCATTCTGTATGATTGGCACAACATTATCGTGAACAATGTTTTTATAGATCTGTGCATTTACACGAGTTTGTTAACCATTGTACCTTGGCCAGAAAACATTCCAAATACTATGACGCTTCCGCCTCCAAACTTGACAGTTTTCTTAGTACACTTTACACTTAATCTTTCACCAATACGTCTCTTTAAATTGTTTTTTCCATCATTTCCAAATAAATTAAACTTGCTTTCATCACTGAAAAATACTTTTGCCCAATTTTCATATGTCCAAATTACATACCTGTTTGGTGCAATCAGGTGGCCGCTCGCAGACCCTGGGTGCGTCAGCAGGACTCTGTGTGGGTCTAAAAGTCCAAAGAGAGCCAGAAGGAGTTCTACAACTTTGTACCCTTCTCTCACTGTCCCCCACCCACCCGTTTTCCTCTTTATCGTTCCATTCTGTATCGTAAATGATAATCTTCAAATTCTTCGATCCTTAGTTAATTATGGCATAAAACTAACATATTTTCCCTTTTTTCTTTGCTAGCGGTGGACGACGGTCATCCGAGTAGCTTACAGTGTGATCATTTGCTCGGTGATTCTCAGTAAGTACCTCTTATCTTTTTACTAAGGTGTTAACACTTATCAAAGCTCAAAGGCTACTCGAGGATAAGGGTCGAACGAGTGTCAAGTGGACGCTGGGACAACACCGTGATGATTGTTTATATTGATGGTGATTGGTTTGAATTTGATTATTAAAGAGGGTGGTTCAACAAAAATTTGTTTACATTGGATTTGAAAACAACCGTGTTGTAGTCAGCGGGGAAGCAACCAAGCCAAACACAGACGGGTAGTTCTTGGCAGATAACTTTGCCCATTGAAAATTCGTTTAGAATCAGATGGAGAGAGAACGGGAAAAATATTGAAAGTGGTTGTAGCTTGATGAGTTTTTGTTATGAATGCCTTACCACAGATTTAAGTTTAATTGAGCACCTGCCATGAAAATAAGGATAGGGTAGAAAAATACCAACAACGTCTTTTCTGTGAGAAAGAGAGAATAAGAAGTAGAAAAGGCATCGCCACTAGATTTCAAAGTCAGTTTTGTACTCTGTCGGGGCAGGCAAGGATGCTCTGAGCAGTACCTTCTCGAATGTTGCAACATTAATCAATTTAGAACGTATTTGGCTCTCTGTAATATATTCACGATTGAAAGGACGTTTAAACCTTCTACACCTATTTTAAATCGAAACGAAATTGTCCGATCACCAATGGTAAAATGCAATACAATTGAAAATTAACTGGTGTCGCTAAAATAAAAAATAAAAAAATAGAATTATCCATTTTAAAATGAATTGTTTCTAAATCGAATTCTGTTGTCTTTATGGACTAAACCAGTTTGAAATTTTTCCTTTTTTTTCTATGTTTTTATGTACTTTTTAACACACATCTAATTTATACAATCATACAATAAATTAATTATAAAAAATTGACATTTGTTTTATTCATTTAAAAAGTATTTAGCTGACGATTATTTTTGTATAATATGAAAAAAAAAGTATTTATTCATTTATTTATATTTTTCTCCATAGCATCAAGCAACTGTGTGTGTGTGTGTGTGTGTGTGTGTGTGTGTGTGTGTGTGTGTGTGTGTGTGTGTGTCCCCCAAGAGATGATTAAAATTAATTCCTCTAACAAGACAGTTTTGCTATACTTACGTGCCTTTGTAAAGATTTTAAGCAGGGTATAATGATACTAAATTTTATGTCTAGAATCCTTAATCCAATTTTGCTCAAAATATTTTACATGAGTTTGATTTTGGAAAATGTTTAGCATTTAAGTTTTAGCCTTCAGTTTAAAAAGAAATTGAAATCTAGCGACTATTGTTTAACTAGTGTCTAAGGATGGGGATCAAATCCAATGCAAATTTGCAATATTTCCCATATTATGAACCCTAAATTTGAGGAATATTTATTAATTGATGGTTAATGCTTATTATTAAAATTTCAAAATGGTTTCTGTTCTACAGGTTCGAATATTCCATATATCAAGTTTCCAGTTTGTAGACCAAAAATTGACAGAGTTATTTGGTAGAGACCGTACTTCAGACAGACTAGTCAAATCGCAGATTAAAATCAACGTCTATAATATTTATTCTAATTTCGATCATTGTTTATAACGTGATTTTGATTCTAGAAAACGTCTAACATTTAAGACTTAAGAAAATATAAGAAAACGAAATTGGGTAATTTTGATTAATAGGTGTGTAATGCAAATCTGAAATATATGAATCTTCAAATAGAACGTTGTACCCTACAAAACCTTAAAAAATACCTTAAAGAAATTGAAATTTGAGGAGTACGTATTAAATGATGTCTAGTACTTATTTGTTAAAAATTTTACAAAAATCAGATTTTTTATCTGAATTTTCACGAATTGCTTTCACACGATAACATAAAATCAAAGTAAATATAGACCAATTTTGGGCCCCGTATTTCTAACAGTTGTGTTTTAAAATTCATTATAATAGATTAATAAGTTTAGGAGTGAATCCTGTACGTACAAAGATATAAACGCGTAAGCAGATCTAATTTTAAAATATATAGTTGTAATAGACAGTAGTAATTGCGTTGGTTATTTTATTTTAACTACGTATTGTGAGGCCCTAGGTTATCGGCGCACCACGCCTAAGCTTTTAAGGGCCTTAAAATAAACATGTTAGGGATTACAAGATGTAAAGATTCCCGCCCTTTCGGGGTGTACCTTTCAATTAAACTAATTGGAATGTTAGCAAGTATTTGAATTTACATTAGTGTCAGCTCTTTATTTTTAAACGTAGCCTTCAACTAAACATCTCGAATGACAAGGGCAGATAAGTAAATCCTAGTAAATTAAATGTTACACCTTTTTAATTTCTATTTTCTTATTTACTTACCCTTTGATTGGGAATCTTTTTAAAGTAATTCTTCATACATACTTTATTCAAGTAATTCTTTATAAGCGGGGTCTGTGGAAATTCTGGAGGGGGACTCATTCATATTGATGTTGGCGTTTTGTAGATGTTCAGCGTAAATGGAGACGCTCTGATATTATTGTAGCTCTTTTGTTAAAACTGTAAAAGTATTAATGTAAACTAGCAGGGACGCTCGGCGTAGCCCGGTCGTAAAGTACACTTAAATATGATATTATAATTCTCTCAGATTCCATATATATTATTATAATGTTCTATCGATTTTTATATATTATAAAGTTATGATTTCAAAAATAAAAAAATATATTCATATGACTTGGGTGCATCAGCTAGAATCAAAACCGGAACCAAAATTTATTAAAACAATATATATATATATATATATATATATATATATATATATATATATATATATATATGTATGTATGTATGTATAACTTGAGTTCCTTATATATATATAGCGGAAGGAACTCAAGTTATACATATATATATATATATATATATATATATATATATATATATATATATATATATATATATATATATATATATATATGTATGTATGTATGTATGTATGTATAACTTGAGTTCCTTATATATATATATATATATATATATAGATATATATATATATATATGTATAACTTGAGTTCCTTCCGCTATAATCGAAACCGAAACCAAAACTTATGAAGAATTCTTGATAAAATTATATTATTACAAGAAATGAAAGTCCATAACAATTAAACGACAGTCACTCGGATGTAAGCATGACACAAAATAAATAGCACACACGCTATCCTATTAATATATAAATATAAGTGGCTATATGTCTGTCTCCATATTTTCAAACTCTATCTCCTCCGAAACTAAAAGTCGCAGAGCGGTGCAAGGCGCCTTAAATGATGATTTTTACGGGCCGTTCTTTTATGGGTCTTTAGTTGCTTAAAATAGTTTTAAGGGCCAAAAAATTAGTCAAAATTGAAAAATAAATCGTTATACATTTTGTACATTCATCTTAGTTTATTATTAATTTTTAAATAGTTCATATGCTTGTCACGTTGCTACAGTGGTAACGTCACCAGCTTTGAATGCTATAGTGTTCATTTAGATTTCGATTCTAGTTGATAGTGCCCAAATACTTTTTTGTACTTTTGATATCACGACTCGATAATAATATATACGAAATCTAGACAAATTAAAATATCATATTTAAGCGTATTTTACGCCCAGGCAAAACGAGGCGCCCCTACCATCGCTAGTTTCTTATATATATATATTTAACAGCGTTGGCGACCACTGCTCTAGCCATGGTAATCTTGGGAAGACAAGGAAAGATGCTAGTTTCCGCGTTGCTTTATATTTCAATTTCCTTATTTAGTTACTCTTTCATTGTTATGTTTTTTAAAATTAATTCTTAATATCTACTTTATTAAATTAATCCATTTATATTTATCCATAACTAATCTGGGTGCCCGGCGTTGCCCAGGGTTTTTGGAGGTGTGTGTTAGAAAAAAGTGGTAGTAGGCAGGCAGGCAGGCTCGAACCCGTACTGCGAAGGAGGAAAAAACGTGAAAAAAAGTGACATCTTTGCCGTTGCGTCCATCGCCAAACCGGAAGTGGTGAAGGTTTAAATTAAGGCTAGTCAATCGAAAAGAAAGGATGACTTTCAAAATCATCGGCGAAAAAAGCGACCCCTACCTGTAGAAAAGTGCTTAGTTGAGGGTGAAGGAATTAATGCTTTTCGATATTTGTCGGCTGAAGGGTCGACCTTCAGAACGATATCGATCACGTGAAAATTTGTCGCCTTTGTGGAAAGTTTTAGGTAGATATACAAACATTGAAACAGACAGGTGATATTTATATTATAGATGTATATACATATATATTACATTATATTATATACATACTATATTATATGTATAATTTATATATGTATATATCTTCTATACTCCTATAAATTTGTTTTGTGTGTGTGTGTGTGTGTGTGTGTGTGTGTGTGTGTGTGTGTGTGTGTGTGTGTGTGTGTGTTGATATTCATATTAAAACCCCTCTTTTCCATTAGTATTGATATCAAATATGTGCAGATATGCGTGTTCACTTTTTCTATCCTGTGTTTTCTTCGTTACATGCGTTTTTTATTGTTTGGCTACTTCTTTATATGTGCGATGCCAAATCTAATATTCTCTGAGTATTTTTTTAGTGATTTCTATATTCTGACAGTATTCTATTAATTTTTGTAGAGTCAAACTCGTTTCGTTTTCTAATTTTGTTTCAGCATCTCGACCTGACGTTGCGCAAATACTAGATATTTTAAATTGTCCATACTGACATTTGATAGTTTAAATTTGTCGCAGTGTTTATTAACCACGGCCGCATAAGTTGCGAAGTCATCTTCGTGGTATTTCACCAGATTCAAGCATATCCATCGTTTATGGAATAAAGAAACATTCGGGTTAAAAGGTTTTGTAGAAGCTCCACTGCATCGGCGAAAGATAGCTCCGAAGTTTTACGTGGTAAAATCAAATCCACAAATTTATTATGTTTAATTTGCGTAATGGCAAACGAACTTTTTTCCGGTGGAACCAATGCTCTAAGTCTATACTAAAGAAGTCCTCGTACCTTCTGTAGTAAGCTGAAAATAACTTATCTTCTAGTGCGTAGCAGAAGTTGTCAATTGCATTCCATATTGAGTTTTGTGAAAATGCGGCATTATTCTCAGTGGACGCATTATTTTTTACGACTTGGGTTAGTAATTCTTCTATATGCTGTTGCTGGTCAAATAACTGTTTTTGTAGTTGTTCTTGCTTTTCATCTATACGTTTCTGATGTTCGAATAACTGTTGTTGCCGTTGAATTTGTAGTTTTACTAACTATTCTCGTCGTCGTCGTCGTCGTCGTCGTCGTCGTCGTCGTCGTCGTCGTCATTGTTGTTGTTTCAACGCTGCCTGAAGCGCGTCCATCTTTTATGGTTGGTAAAAATAAAGAATGTACAGATTCTTTTTTTATCGTACAAGAGAATAGTTTATCTCCTTTGCTGTTTTGCTTGGCGATAGATCCGCTGAGTAAACTACTTAATAAAAGTCGGTGAGTCTACAACCTGAACCAATGGATTAAATAAAGGGTTCTATTCGAAAGTCCATACAGATTCACAATTTAGCCTGAAAGATTCTCAAGTCTAACAAGATGAAAATGATTGTGATACTAACATCCAATATGAGAACAGTAGTCGGAATAATACAAATTATCAATCCTCATCTAAAAAAAAAAATTTGAAGTAGCATTAAAAGCTTTCATTGTTTTTATTTTTTTCATCTTCAATTTTGTTTGAATTTATTTAATAGTTTGTTTGTACGGCCATGGTTGGCAAGAAGGGGAGGTAACTGCCAAAACAATGTACCTATTTCGGTCGATGGAGAAAATGGATGCAACGATTGGTCTTAAAATGAGCTTGGTCAATGTCAACATTACCCTCACAGGTAAGTGCTATCTTTTTTGCATATAAGGTTAGAGAGCTACATGTTTTGGTTTCGATTCTAGCTGATAGCACCTAAGTCCATTTTTTTTTTAAACTTTTTAAATCACTACTATATATTAGGTGCAATATAATAATCAATAAATAATTCACTCTTTAATGCGAAATCTGCATGAATTCAAATATAATTACTGAGCATATTTTACGATCGGGACTTGCCGGGTGGCTTACTAGTATATATATATATATATATATATATATATATATATATATATATATATATATATATATATATATATATATATATATAAAGTCTCCTGATGGGCTTTGAATTCAATTGTGTTTTTTTTTTGTTTTTTTTTTTTTGTTTTTTTTTTTTGGAGGGGGGGTGTCAGTATACACTATAATGTTTTACATTCTTATAATTTTACAAAGTTTAACAGATTTCCATTTTTTATCAAAATTTTTCCTTCGCTTTATCCTTTTTATTCCAAGGAAAAAAACTTCACAACTGTTTGTTTGTTTGTTTGTTTGTTTGTTTGTTTTTTCGGGTAACACATATTTGTCTTTGATGTGTGGTTTGGTAGGTTTCCGCTATTCAATAAAACACGTGTAAGACTACCAAGTTTCGACTGACTAAACTGTTTATCTGCCAGATTTTCTTCAGGGAGTTTCTCATTGTAAATATATTCCATTTGTTTTACATTTTTTCGGTGCCCAACTCCCCATATCTTGTATGTATTGCAACTCCCCATATCTTGTATGTATTGTAATTTAAGAATTTGAAATAAGTAATTTATTGAGAGATTTTGTTTTGGTGATTATGGCTAGTTAAGTTACATTCCCCCCTCCCATTAGTTATTTTTTCGGCTTCATACCACATTTGATATTTATTTTATATTTTGTATAAAATATCTATTAATAAATATCTATACATAGGTCGTGCACACTTGGCAGTCGGACTGACGTATAAGCACAATTTTTTGCATTTGCTTTTCTGTTCAAAATATTTTGTTGTAATGTTGCGAAGATTGATCAGAATCGAAATCGGAAAAATCGGAACTTTTGGGGGATATCAGAATCGAAAAAAATTGCGCACAATTTCCGATGCCAAAAACGATTCCTTTAATTATCCTTTTTTTATCTGATTTTGTTTAAAACAGTCTTCCAGTGCTCGGAGTATTAATAATAAAATAGAAAATATTTATTGATTTTAAATTAACACTAAACTAAAATCTAAAGACCATCGCCCACCACAAGTGCGTCTTTACGTTTGAGAAAATATATACACGTTTGATATGCGTTTTTACGGTAGTCGGGAAAAATAACAACTTCATAGTTAAATATTCAGAGATTTATAATTTTTTTTTTACAAGGTAGTCACCACTTATCAAGGCCCGGAAGCCACTCAGGGATAAGGGTTATTGCATGTATAGTACGTTAGTGTGGAGATTTAAGGGGGCGGTTCATCAGGAATTTGTTTACGTTGGACTTGAAGACATCCAGGTTGTAGTCAGGTGGGAAGCAGGCAGACGGAACAGAGTTCAACGGGCGTGCAGTTCTAAGAAAGAAGCTTTGTTCATGGAATCTACGTTTTGATTTAGGCATAGATAAAGAGTGGGGAAAATTTTTGACAGTGGTTTCAGCTAGACGGGTGTTTTTCGTAAAATATTGGCGAGGGGGGACCAGATATTGGAGTTCAGACGAGCACCTGCCATGGAAATAACGATAAAACAAAGATAGGCTCGCAACGTCTCTTCTGTGGGAGAGAGGTTGCAGGGAACAGAAAAGAGCATCCCTCACTAAGCCACGAAGTCTATAAAGAATCGGAATCGGTAATTGTATCGGAATCGAGAAAAATATTGGAATCGTACCATCTAACATATGGAGGGCAAAATGTCCACGAAAGGCTTCTCGCCTTAGTTAGATTCCGTGAGAAGTTTTTACATACTTCCCAGATCGTAATATCTCGCATTCGCAAACGGACATCGTCTCTATCTTTTTTTTTTAATGATCGAGTTAAACAAAATTCCCATCGTTTCGTCGTCTCGGCTGTTTGTTTGTCATTTTTGTATAAATAAAGCGAAATTATTCGAATCGGGCCGGGTAGTATCTGTTCTGTAATTTGTTCTTGGTCAATGTAGGGGAACCCCTTCATACAGAGACAATTTGGATACTGTCCCCACATTAAAAACACCTTTGTGTTTAATTTGCTTTCGTGGAAGATTTAAAAGCAACGCCATTTCTGCAAGTCATATTTTGTTTTTGATTGGCTACGTTAAATTTGAACGCTTTAGACTTCCGGTCGCGTCATTGAGTAGCAGTAAGACGTCAGATTTTCTTTCACTTTCTTTTCTGCCTTCACGTCACGGGTTCGAGCTTGCCTGCTTAGTACCAACTTTTTTTTGGGGGGGGGGCTCAACACACATCTCTAAACACCCGGGCAACGCCGGCCACCCCGGCTATTCACTACTAAATACCGAGTTGTGCCCTTCTTCCAGGTCCATACAATTCCACAATATTTACGTTTTCTTATTGAAGCTCTTGATTTCTGTTAACTGTTTCTTCCACATTTGCCGCGCATTCCCATGCATCTCACATGTGACGCTTGAACTCTCTGACATATATATCCTGCCTTTGTTTCCAAGATAGCTTAATATATAACACTTGCGATTCTTGATATTTGCGGCTGAATGTGTGAATACACATGGATATGAACATGAATGCTTCTGAGACGGACGAAGGTATATTACACTGTCCTTTAAAGGAGATAATGCCTGGTAAAATAGCCCCCACTATCAGTCAAGTTTTAAAGTCTGTCCCATCGCCACAATGTTGCATCCCTGTACTTGTTTTACCAGTACTTTAATGGAATGTGTTCTGATGAACTCATTGAACGTTTGCCCCCTCGACTTACATACTCTCGATCAACTCGACAAGCAGCAAAATCTCACCCTTTCACTGATGACGACTCTAGATGCTGGAAAGCCTTTTGCTCTTCCCTGTTTCTTACTTCTTAGACTGTACTAACATGTAGAAGTTTAAATGTAGCGTGAACTGATATCTTGCTGATCAACTCCCCACAACCCTCTGTTAGACATGATCCCAAATAGTAGCCCCTTACGTCCTAGTGGTGAAAAAAGAGTAAAAAGAAAAAATGGTCGCATTACAACGGAACTGATACTACACTATCCCCGCTCTTGAATTGAGCATTAAATAGTAGTTCAATATCGGCTTTATATATGGAAGTAATAGTATAGTTTCGACTTCAGACAAGTCTACGAATCTCCATTAGTAATAACTAAGGCTATGACAACAGCATATTCTTTCCATTTTTTTTACTCTCAAGTGTGTATCCGTTAATATCTTATATGCTTTTATATAGAGTGATATGGTTCTCGGTTGATTAACTGTGTCTAACTCTGTCGGATATATACTCGAGTCAAAAAATGATGAGAATATGCTGTAACCCTAACTTTTTTACTTTATTGTTTTTTGTTTTGTTTTGTTTGTTTTTTTTTCGGGTTTTTTTTCTTTTTCTTTTTCTTTTTTTCCAATTGAAACTTTTGATTTCTTTTTAGGCAGATATGGTAACAATACAAGAGATGTGAAATACAACGAAAGACTTGCTTGGTTCAACGGTAAGTAATAAACGTTTATGATCATATGAATCTACGCTATCGATCCGTTTTTGTTATATTTACTATTAAATATTTATGAAAACTTTGAGAAATCGTCGACGTCGTCATCGTCGTCGTCATAATCATCTTCATCGTCGTCATAATCATCGGCATCGTCATAACCATCATTATCGTCATAATCATCATCAAATAAGACCAAAGATCTCTTCTCGCCTGATGATGTCCTTTTAGACTGAAACAGTAAATTGATTGTAGCGGTTTATGCCAATTTTGTTCACCTAAATTGAATACAGTAATATATATATATATATATGGTGAATAAATGACAAAAAACTATATTCCAAAATTCATAATGTTGACCATCTT
>NC_136514.1:4599908-4614908 GCF_053919585.1 Euprymna scolopes | reverse complement strand
CATATTTGCATGTATTTACACGCCAGGGCGGAGATGTATGTGTACATGTGAACCTTTCTTTAAGTATATATGTGTGTACATGCGCATGTGTGTGCTCACGCGTACGGCCGCTAGCTAACCCTCTCCAAGCACTTAACAACAAATAGAAACCAAATAAATAAACCGAATCATAGCCGCCCCCTCCCGCCTCATAACCTAAGCGAACACCCAACAGGTCAAGACATACTTATGAAGAAATCATCTCACAAACGAGACGCCAAAAACTTAAACATTAAGACTCCTACCCCCACATATACCCCTCCCCCTCCATGTATCCCTATGTCTTCAGCCACACCAGAAATGAACTTCCCAGATCATCCCCCACAACCACCTAAGGACCTTTAACTCCAAAACTAAAACATTACCGACATACCAAGCACCCCCTCCCACCTTTCCCCCTTGTTAACTTCCTCTATTTTTCCACTCTTCTCGCACCCCTCCCCTGACATCATTCATAACGAACATTTCTGTAAAAGTCTGAGGAAGCTACACACGGCCAAAAAAACGGCCGGCTAGCTGAAACAATAATGTAACTTAACAGAAAAATACGGTAATAAAAAATAAAACGCATATTTGCTCTATAACAGTATTGAGCACTTTCTTTAGGTGTTTATTGATTACCATTTCTACTATATATATATATATATATATATATATATATATATATATATATATATATATATATATATATATATATATATATGTTCACATAAAAAATTACATATATGTTGGCATTAAAATTTACAGATGGTGTAACACATTGAAAAATAATTGTAACTTCATTTCCAACTTTCGGATTTTCCTTTATTTTCTTTTATATTTGGTTTGTTCTTTTTCTTGTGATGAGTTAAGGACGGTATATATTCAACAATTGACATAATAATTACATGAATGGTTCTGCGCTGCGAGACAGGTGCTGTCAAAGATTGTGCGTGTCAAAGAACTTAAAGAAATAAATGGTCAACATCTTGAAATTTGGAATATAGAATTTTGCCATTTATATATATATATATATATATATATATATATATATATATATATATATATATAACAAATAAATGACAACACTCCGAATTTCAAGATGTTGACACCATCTTAAAATTTATTTCTTTAAGTACGTTGACATGCTGTTTCGTAGCAACTGTTTCGTAGCAACTGTTTCGTAGCAACTGTTTCGTGGCGCAAAATCATCCATTTAATTATTATATTAATCAATGAATCTATTCTACCCTTAACTCCTCTGTCAAAAATTATACATGTTAAACGTATTTAAAGGAATAACTTGTAAGGTGGTCAGCATGTTGAAATTTGGAATAATGGCTTTTGTAATATATTTTTTATATGCTCTTTAATTAAATTCATAAATTAAAGGATTTGTATAAAAAAAAGGGTGAAATATAATTGAAAAACATATTTCCACAGAAATATGTATAGATATATATATAGGTATGCATATACACACATATATATACACACATATATATTATAATACATATATTAATTATATATATAAATAAAATTATATAATAATATACCTAAATATTATAATGTAAATATATATTATAATGTACATATATTATAATATTTATTATAATGTTAAAAAGTCCATGTATACCTC
Organism: Euprymna scolopes; assembly: GCF_053919585.1. Classification (NCBI taxonomy): domain Eukaryota; kingdom Metazoa; phylum Mollusca; class Cephalopoda; order Sepiida; family Sepiolidae; genus Euprymna; species Euprymna scolopes. Next base: position 4,613,251 of record NC_136514.1, on the reverse strand, counting down.
CGGAATAGTAATTTCAAGATTATACATTTATAAGCCACACTTAGTTTTAACGTTTTCTTATCCATCTGACGATAGCTTAAATGGTAATGATAAGACTGGAGTGCTATATGTTTTAGTTTCAATTCTAGCTAATGACACTCAAGTTATGTTTTTGTTTTTTATACTTTTGAAATCACTACTATACATTGGGTACAATATAATAAACAATAGAGAATTGGCTCTATAATAATGAATACGAAATTTGCATGAAATAAAATATCATATTAAAGATTTACGATAAGGCCACGCTGAGGGTGGAACATTTCTATATAAAAGCCTGAGGGCGGAACATATCTATATAAAAGCCTGAGGGCGGAACATTTCTATATAAAAGCCAAGTACGTCCAAGGATGGAATACTGCTGCCATATCTGGCCAGGAGCTGCTAAAAACAGCCTATCCTTCCTTGACAGAGTACAAAATAGACTTCGTGGCTTAGTGGGGGATGCCCTTTTCTCTACCCTGCAACCTCTCTCCCACAGAAGGGACGTTATGAGTCTATCCTTGTTTTATCGTTATTTCTATGGCAGGTGCTCGTATGAACTCCAATCTTTGGTCCCCCCTCGCCAATCCTTCACGAAAAACACCCGTCTAGCTGAATCCACTGTGAAAAATTTCCCCCACTCTTTATCTGTGCCTAAATCAAAACGTGGATTCCATGAACAAAGCTTCTTTCTTAGAACTGCACGCCTGTGGAACTCTGTTCCGTCTGCCTGCTTCCCACCTGATTACAACTTGGATGTCTTCAAGTCCAACGCTAACAAATTCCTAATGAACCGCCTTCTTAAGTAAACACTTCATTAAATCTCCACACTAACGTACTGCACTTGCAATAACCCTTATCCCTGAGTGGCTTCCGGGCCTTCATAAGTGGTGACCACCGTGTAAAAAAATATATATATATATTGAATACAATATAATCATCAATCAAATATTGGCTCTATAATGATAATAATAATAAATACGAAATTCGTAGGAATTAAAATATCATACGAAAGCGTATTTTCTAAACAGGCAACATTGCGCGGCTTGCTAATATATATATATATATATATATATATATATATATATATATATATATATATATATATATATATACTAGCAAAAGTACCCGTCGTTGACTAAGTTCAAAAACAGCCTACAGGAAATGGACTCTGATTTATGAAAGTATGATAGGTTATGGAAAGGAAGAGTTGTAAAGAGATAGTTTCGAATTTGGGGGTATCAAAACCAAAGCAAAATATGATGAAAGTAAAAATAAAATAGATAAACCCCATAATTTATTATACCATACCTGTTCACACGGAAACACTTATCACAATATTCTGTGCATCTATATTAAAAAACCTTGTTAAACTTTGTGACATATTTCCATTCGATGGAGGTCAGGCGCGAACGAACACCGCATAATATTATTGTACCATATTTCTCCAAACTGAAACATAATTATCAAAGTATACTTACGCAGATAGATATGAAAAGTCTTTATCAAAGTTTGTGCCTATTTCCATTCTATGGAGGCAGACGCGAATGCAGACCCCCCACAATTTTATTATACCATCCCTATTTAAGTTAAAACATACATATCAAAGTATTCTTATGTACATCTATATCAAAAACACTTGCAAACGTTTTTTTTTTAATTTTTAAATTTTTTATTGCCATACTTTGTGGACCAGGCACGTATGCAGACCCCACAATTTTAATGAATCATCATTATGTCAGATCAAACATACCCATTCCTGTGTCTCGATACATCTTCTATCATTATGTGATCAGTTTTCTATAATAGTCAACCATATAGGAGCCTATTCGAGATCAGACACACACACACAGACGTTCAGCTTTATATATATATATATATATATATATATATATATATATATATATATATATGTATGTATATATGTATATGTATATATATATGTATATATATGTATATATATATGTATATATATATATATATATATATATATATATATATATATATATATATATATATATACCCGTTCAAATACACCTTTCACAATAAAGCTAGAACCCAGAATTAGATAGAATCGAGCAATTGCATCGACAACGGACAACGCCATGTATGTGAACGGATATTTATATATCTATCTATAATCTCCTCTTAATGTCTATATGTCTCGGAAGTAGAGTGAAAAGCACATCTTATTTTTCTTTTATTAATATTATTTTTTCCTTGTACACATTTTTGTGAATTATTCCATGGATTTCTGCCTTAGGATTATTATGGACCATCTTCTTCCAATTACGGGATTTCCTTGGATTTTACTTGTGCAAATGGAAATTCTTTTAACTTTCTTGAAGTTATACATTTGGATTTTACCATCACTGGATTATTTATCTTCCATCAGACTATCCATTCATGTGTAATCACCTTTTTCTTCACCATATTCCCTCTGCTTCACTTTCTTTGTTTTCAAGTAAGATCTTTGACTTACTTGTTGTTTCATCAAATACTTTTGCATGCAAAATCCGATCCCGCATTTTGCTAATTCCTACCCTCTGATGAGAAGGAGAGTATTTCTTCGAAACTCCGCGGATTAAGGACTATCCAGTTATCTAGTGTTTCCTTTTCAGATTAAATATGTTTTTAACTCATTTCAAAGTGTTTTTTAACATATTTTATTAACTGTTTGCTCATATTATAAGCTCTATTTCCTATTTGGTTTTATCGAGCTTTTATATCTGGCTGAGATAATTTTATAAATATTAATTCTTTAATATTTATAATTTACTTTAATTTTACCATCTTGGATCATTTTGGTAAATTCAATTGTAATTTTCATTTTATATATATATATATATATATATATATATATATATATATATATATATATATATATATATATATATATATATATACTTGTTTATTGTTATATAAACATGCTCACATCCCGCTGCTACAAATAGCCACTTGTTTCAATCAAACAACAGATATCATCAGGCAGCGACTTGACTATTCAAAGTATTATCAGCTCTTTTTATTGAGCACTATCTAACAACCTCGTTGAATTCATTAGTCCATTACTTTTAAATATAAAAAACCCGAGTATATATATATATATATATATATATATATATATATATATATATATATATATATACATATATATATATATATATATATAATACCTACAGGCACTAATATTTCATCATTTCCAGAATCATCATTGCAGGGAGTTACGATTGCAGCTCGTGGGAGGATTCGAACCTGGCCACGAAGCCATATCGTACTCCGTTAGCAAGGAAGGAACCATACAGTCCACGTTAACCGCGAGAAATACAGTTGACATTAACATTCATATAAAGCTCAACATAATAAAATCTGAGTTCTTAAAAGGGCTGACATGATTATTGTTTATATTTTTAATACAAAACTAGTATTTCATCATTTCAAGAATCATCAGTACATGAAACCGGGCAAGAAGCCATCTCAAAATATACGGCCAACGTTAACTGCGAGAAATACAGTGCGCGTATATATATATATATATATATATACACATATATATTTATATATATATATATATATATATATATATAATAATTTATAAAATATATATGGCGATTAAGCTACACTGAATATTCTGCGTTTCATCCAACTATAGGATTCGTCAGGCTGACGAATCCTATATTTGGATGAAACGCAGAATATTCAGTGTAGCTTAATCGCCATATATATTTTATAAATTACTAACTAGCTCTACCTACGTATTGAGCACTTTTGAAGTAAATACTTAAAGTTTACGCATAAATCTATACTTTCGTATATTAAATTTATGTGAATAAATGAAGCTATATATATATATATATATATATATATATATATATATATATATATATATATATATATATATATATATATATGACAGTATCATTCCCGGGGGAGAGTTACTTGATATCCATGGAAACCAGCTCCCCAGGTGTTAGACACAATATCAAACGATAGGCACAAGGAAACCGCAACAGGTTGAGATGTCGTCGGCTATAACCGGCTGGCATGGGTTGCTTATTTAGTCTTCATTGCGTCGTTACAGTCAGCATTTCCATCGTAAGCATTTATGGCAAGGACCGCATGCTGAAATTTAACGCTTGTACAAAAATAGTGAACAAATGCATTTTTATGAAAATATATAATTTAGTTTACGTTTAGCACTGGCGGAGCATATTTAAATAAAGACTTATTGAGACCCGACGCATGCAGCCCAAAAACTGCTATGTTCAATTCTCTCTTTTAATGAAGAAAGAAAGAGAAAGGAAGTGAAAGAGAGAAACAGAGAAAGATATACGTGTATATATGTGTGTGTGTGTGTGTGTGTGTTTTTCGTCGCTCATATTTTGTTTTTCAAATTATAATGTCAACATAGCTTAACTTCCATTGTGCACTGAATTCATAAATAGCTGTCAACCTTCGTGTGTCGCCAGTGTCAACATCTAAAAATATGTACTCACTGAAATGTCTGTATGTTTGCCTCCACACAAGTACAGAACGAGTTAGGCATAAGGTTTATTAATGTATAAGCTCTAGCTGCCCCAAAATGGTACGATCTTCATGTCCCACACACACACACACACACACACACACACATATATATATATATATATATATATACATACATATATATATATATATATCCACATATATATATATATATATATATATATATATATATATATATATATATATATATATATATATATATATATCCCCGAAACCGTGTTTCACAGTAAACAACTGATGTTACTTAAAAAATAAATTATTAGTACTATAGTAAATTCGAGAGTAAGTTGATGCAGTGATTGCAGGTGATTAAATGATTTACTGACTGGATGGTTTTCTAACGAATGATAAAAATATGTTTTGTATTTTTTTTTTTTTTCATTTTTTTTTTTTTTGTATAGTTTTAAAGGTTAAAAACTTCCAAGACTATATATATATATATATATATATATATATATATATATATATATATATATATATATATATATAGAGAGAGAGAGAGAGAGAGAGAGAGAGAGAGAGAGAGAGAGAGATAGATAAAAGTTTTATTTATGTTCACTCTCTAGACCAAACAACAAAATCCCTCATTCCCAAAATCTGCATAAATAATATTCGACATTTAATTTTTTTTTAATGTTGCAGGAATTCAAACAACCATTTCGGGGATTATAATAATTGTATTTACTTACATTAAACCTAAAGGAACTGCAACGTTTTTTGGTTTTGAAAATGAATTTCCTGACGCAAACGACAATTCGCATAATTTAACACAAACAATTGACACAATCGATGTAAATAAAGTAAGTATTTGTCATGTTTTTTACTTGTTTTCTTTTTTGTTTTTTTTTTGGTTTGTTTTTTTGTTGGTTTTTTACTTGTTTTCTTTTTTGTTTTTATTTATTTGTTTTTGTTTTTTTTGTTTTTACTTGTTTTCTTTTTTGTTTTTATTTTATTGTTTGTTTTTTTACTTGTTTTCATTTTTGTTTTTATTTCTTGTTGTTTTTTTTGTTTTTTTACTTGTTTTCTTTTTTGTTTTTATTTATTTGTTTTTGTTTTTTTGTTTTTTACTAGTTTTCTTTTTTGTTTTTATTTTTTTTTTACTTGTTTTCATTTTTGTTTTTATTTTTTGTTGTTTTTATTGTTTTTTACTTGTTTTCTTTTTGTTTTTATTTTTTTTTTTTTATTTTTTTTTTTTTTACTTGTTTTCTTTTTTGTTTTTCTTTTTTTGTTGTTTTTTTTTTGCTTTTTACTTGTTTTTTTTTTGTTTTTATTTTTTGTTTGTTTTTTTTGTTTTTTTTTTTACTTGTTTTTTTTTTGTTTTTATTTTTATTTTATTTATTTATTTTTTTCATTGGAAGTAACAACTTATCAAGGACCGAAGGGATGTCGCTGTTTCGTGGCTTATGTTAACTTTATTTTTAACCTCCTAAAAACATGCTGCATCGTGTATCTTTATTTCATAGAATTCTCTCTCCTCCCCATCTCTCTCTCTATATATATATGTATGTGTGTGTATGTGTGTGTAGGGGGGGGGGTGATGAACTCTCCCGTCGATTTGGACGTATGAGCTATCGCCACAACAACTAGTTGCTCGGAAATCCACACAGATGTTTTGTTTATAGTGGCGAAAGCTTTGTGCAGATGGTTGATATCAACAAATAGTGTATTTCATCGTTAGTTACAATTGTTTCATGACTATTCGGACCAATTCAAACATTATGACGTTTGAAAAAAATCCTTGCAAAGTAAAAAAAAAATACTTTGCAAGGATGTGATATAGGTAAAATACTTTTGCTTGTTTTCTTTTCCTTATAAGGGAAATGGTTTCCATAATGATTTATTGTTAAAGTGTTTTTTATTCAATAAGTCTGAAGAAAGGCTGTTCTTGTAAAAATTTTCAAACGACATAATGTTTGAATTTGTCCGAATAGTCTTGAAACAATTGTAACTAACAATGAATACACTTTTTGTTGCTATCAACCCATTCTTTGAGGTCTTGGTTTTTGTTAAAACAATATATATATATATATATGTATGTATATATATATATATATATATATATATATATATATATATATATATATATATATATATATACGTGCTTGTCTTTTACAAATAGAGTTATAGATACGGACATATAAAGAACTGTTTATATTCCTATTTGTTAGATGTCATCTTTATTCTTTTATTATATTTCCCAGGTTAACGAGTCTTTCCTCTCGCCAAGTGGTTATTCAAACCCGTGTTACACCGGAAACGGAGACCTGAAACAGTCGAAGGAAAAGTGGTCATCGCTCCCAGAATTAAACGCCAATTTGAGCAAACTAAAGTCCGATCGGGTGCTGGCTAGTGAATCGCGAAACCTTTCATCGGTCGACCGGAAGCTGCTGCACTCTCGAATCGTCTGTGTAAGCATCCCGGATAATGTCGAACTCTATCCGAGCAGAGGAAGCTTCCAGCTGCCCATAGAAGAGGCGAGCCAGTCACATCAGCAAATAGTTCCTTCGCTGGAAGTCAATAAAGTGGCCGAATTATCGACCCAACTGTAAAGCAAAGCACAATCAAATAGCCAATGAAACCAAAGGAACTTAAAACACGCGCGGTACAAACGAGTGGGATCGTGAGAGTGCCTTCTCCAAGTGGAATCTGAACAGAGATAAAAAAAGAAATTATATCTATATTTATTTTCCACATGTTATGCCTTTTTGTTGTTGAGCATCATTCATGTTGATTTTGTTGCCATTCGTTTCCTCGATATCTTTCTCTTAAGAATTATTTCTATAAGGATACCTGGTACTTATGAAGGTTGACAACGTCCTTAAGTGAAAATGTTTCTGTTGAACGGACTGGATTCGAACTTGATACACCGAGGTTGCCAGTCTGTGCCGTTAACCACTAAGCCACCTTCACTTCCCTTTTGTTCTTAGTGTTATTGATGATTATGATTACATGTGTCATGTGACTAAACGATCTATTTAGTTGCAGAGCTGGGAACAAAGAACCACAATAAGCGAAAAATGAGACTCATGCCGGATTAAAACAGATGCTTCAGAAGCAGCATCACCGATTATCGTTTAGACTGCTGAACATCAAGAGAAAGCTGAATGAGTTTGATGAGAAAAAATGTCGGCTTTCTCTAAAGGTTCGATTCATTAATTAAGCGGTCTAAGATAGTACTACATTAGGTGCTCTCTCTTCTATTTATTCCCAGCCCTGTGGACGAAATAAATCATTTGATAAGTGATATTACGTGCGCAAACATTAACAGCAACAAGCAAAAAACCGCATAAGGCATAACAGAGTTAAATATCTAAAAAAAAAAAAAAAAAAGTACCAATTTGTAATTTATATATTTTTTTAATTGATAATGTTAATATTTTCCATTTTTTAAAATTTGTTCATAGGTTATCATCAGCTTACTGTTTGTAGTTTGGTTTAAATCATTTCCAACAGTGGTGACTGGTGGCCAACTTTCTTTCCTTTTTTTTCTTTTTTTTTTTCCTTTTTTTATTAACGATGTTAACCAACGTGTTATTTATTATTATTTTTTTTTTTACAACAGTGGTGACCCACGTGTTTTTTATTTATATTTTTTTTTTACAACAGTGGTGACCTACGTGTTTTTTTTTTCTTCTTTTTTATTTTTTATTTATTTATTTTATTTTTCCTTTTTTTTTTTTTTGTCAACGATGACCTGCAAAAGTCATGTGATCTCGGTCAGTTCTGTAATAACAGACTTTTTTCCCAAACGAAATCACAATTCAGGTTTTAAAAAAGTAACAAGGTTTTATTTAAAAAAATAACAAGGTTTTATTTCGGAAAATTAAAATATTTGCTTCTTTTGCCGGCAATCGTGAAAAAAACTCCCAACCGAACACAAAATCTTTTTTTGTTATGATTAAGTCCACAGAGACTTCTCTGCCTCTCAGATAAATAAACTTCCTCTGCTCGTTCTGTCGATATAATATATATATATATATATATATATATATGTGTGTGTGTGTGTGTGTGTGTGTGTGTGTGTGTGTGTGTGTGTGTGCGTGTGTGTGTGTGTGTGTGAGTGTGTGTGTGTGTGTCTGTCTGTGTCTGTGTGTGTCTGTGTCTGTGTCTGTGCATATAAGTGCATATTTATGTATAAATGTGGATATATATATATATCTATATATATGCATGTATATTTTTATGTGTATGTGTACGTATGTATGTATATGTATGCATATATATGTACATATGTATGTAGATGTATATATACATATATACATATATATGATGTACATATATATGATATACATATATATGATGTACATATATGTATATAAGTATTTTATAGTTATGTGTATATGTGCATATGTAGGAAGCAAGAAGAACTTTTTTAATTCTTTAAAGGGAGACTTATCGGGATAATACAAAACGCAACAACTGAACTGAAGCTTATATATATATATATATATATATATATATATATATATATATATATATATATATATATAAGAAAAAAGAAAAAACGACAAAATAAAGGTATATACTAATACATAGAAATTTAATCGTTCATTTAATACAAAGATTGCATCAATTAGGGGTACAGGGTATATATATATATATATATATATATATATATATATATATATATATATATATATATATATATATATATATATATATATATATATAGCCAGTAGAGTTTAGTTTCCAAGAAGTACATCCAATGAAACAACACGTGTCTACCAAAATAGTGCTCAATGAGTGAACAGAGCATGTATATTATATATGTTTGTATGAATAAAATTAATATATATATATATATATATATATATATATATATATATATATATATAATAAAAATTACAATTAAATTTACCAAAATGATCCAAGATGGTAAAATTAAAGTATATTATAAATATTAAAGAGTTAATATTTATAAAATTATCTGAGCCAGATGTAAAAGCTTGATAAAACCAAATAGGAAATAGAGCTTATAATACGAGCAAACAGTTAATAAAACATGTTAAAAAACACTTTGAAATGAGTTAAAAACATATTTAATCTGAAAAGGAAACACTAGATAAGTGGATAATCCCTAATCCGCGGAGTTTCGAAGAAATACTTTCTTTCTCATCAGAGCGTAGGAATTAGCAAAATGCGGGATCGGATTTTACATGCAAAAGTATTTGATGAAACAACAAGTAAGTCAAAGATCTTACTTGAAAACAAAGAAAGTGAAGCAGAGGGAATATGGTGAAGAAAAAGGTGACTACACATGAATGGATAGTCTGGTGGAAGATAAATAATCCAGTGATGGTAAAATCCAAATGTATAACTTCAAGAAAGTTAAAAGAATTTCCATTTGCACAAGTAAAATCCAAGGAAATCCCGTAATTGGAAGATGGTCCATAATAATCCAAAGGCAGAAATCCATGGAATAATTCACAAAAATGTGTACAAGGAAAAGATTCTAATTATATTAATAAAAGAAAAATAAGATATGCTTTTCACTCTACTTCCGAGACATAAATATAAATAAGAAAGATCAGGGAAGAAAAAGAGGAGAGAGAAAAAATAAAAAATATATGATGATAGAGTTAAATATAAAATATAAAATAAAGGGAAACAAATGTCAAAATGACCCAGACAAGAAATGTTAAAGGCGCGAAAAAAAATATATAGGGCAAAATAATATAGGTCAACTGAAATGTACAGGTCATCACTGAAAAAATGTCAGCAAGAGTTGTTAGAAGACACTAAATGGAAAATAAATAAATAAATTAATTAATAAATAAATAGAAAATAAATAATAAATTAAGAATAAATAAATAAATAAATAAATAAATAAAAATAAAATATAAAATATAAAATAAAAAATAAAAAAATAAAATAAAAATTATTTAAGGGGAGAGGATGGCCGGTATCTGCAAATTCAGGAAAAAGCAAGAAAAAAGTAAGTAAATGCATACATAGTAAAATATAAGTAAATATACATACAAAATATGAAAGTGTGGGTAGATTGATATATTAGATAGATAGGAAAGTTTAAAGAATAAAGCAGAATAAAGATAAATAACCGGCCATGCAGAGAATAAATAAAAGAGATAAAGAATTAAAATAAAGGATTATTAAATTATAAAGTATTAAGAAGTATGTAGAAAAACGATAAAGTTAAAGAAAATAATTTTTATATCTATATAAAGGGTAAAAAGAAATTTGATTGAGAATGGGGTATTGTTAGAGTTAAGTTTTTTTTATTAAAGTGGTTAGAGAAGTTCCTTGGTTATTATTAGAATTATGGTTGTTAGAAGAAGAAATGTGGTTTGATATTCTTTTCTTAAGTAATGTTGAAGTAGCGCCGATATATGTATGTACTTTATTAAAAGCTCGAAGTCTGGTATTAATATTAATTTTCTGATTTGTATTAGTTTAAATTTTGTTCATTGTGTTCAACAAATGATGGGACAATGTCTGTATGAGGACTGTTTTGTGAGGGGATAATAAGTGTTGTTAGTGTTAGGATTGCTGTTAGGAGAAATATTATTATTCTCATTATTATTATTATTATTATTATTATTATTATTATTATTATTATTATTATTATTACTAGTTGTATGATTGTAGATGGAGGGGCTGTTCGAGGGGTGTATTGGATTAGTAACTATATCAGATGGAGGATGGGAAGAAGAATAACTTGAAGACGAAATATTAGTGTCTGTTATGGGAGGATTGCATGGGATCTCAGTAATAGTGCAAGAATATATAACATCTTTATGGATGCAATCATTATTGAGTGGGAAAAGATGTTTGTTATTACAATTACAGTTAGTTTTTGGTTTAATTGGGAAAGGGATTTTTTGGGCTGATTTAATTTTTTTGTTATTAGATGTTAAGATTCTTTGTGCTAAATTAGGCACTGTTGAATAAGAAATCTGGATTTAATTTTTATTGAAAATAGAACTATATCTGTGTGGATATTTGAAAGAGTTTTGTACAATGTTGAAGAATTCCTTAGGTATATTAGTTTTGACATTTAGGCTAAATGGAGGATAAACCAAATATTTTTCTTTCTCCTGATGCGACTGGGTTGGTTAGAGGTATTGCGGTTAGTATTTTGGTTTCGATTATAAATGTAGACTGGTTCATCTTTATTAATAGCGGCAGATCTTGTTATTTGAACTGGTTTCTTACGAGTCATATTGTGTGTAATTACAGATTTAAGGCGGCCTGCAGGAGGAGCATAATTGTTGTATTTAATCTTTTCCTTGTGTCCTGAGTTCCATTAGGCATTATTGAAGAAAGTAGCATTTTGATTAAAAGTTAAAAGAAAGAGCAGAAATTCTTGTAGAGACAGATGGTACTATAGATTTTATAATTGAGTTGGGGTTGTTAGAAGATTTATGGACGTATAAAAGCGTAAGATTAGGTTTATGATAGGGGCTATGAGTTTCGGTGTTAAGATTAAGTGTAACATCTAGAAAATTAGAAGTTTTTTTTGTTTCCTACCCTCTGATGAGAAGGAAAGTATTTCTTCGAAACTCCGCGGATTAAGGACTATCCACTTATCTAGTGTTTCTTTTTCAGATTAAATATATTTTTAACTCATTTCAAAGTGTTTTTTAGCATGTTTTATTAACTGTTTGCTCGTATATATATATATATATATATATATATATATATATGTGTGTGTGTGTGTGTGTGTGTGTGTGTGTGTGTGTGTGTGTGTGTGTGTGTGTGTGTGTGTGTGTGTGTGTGTGTGTGTGTGTGTGCGTGCTTCGAAATACCTAAGTAAAAAGTGCATTTATATCCCGTACCCTTAATTGATATGATGTTTCTATTGAATGTCAATTAAAATAACATGCATTAGTATAGATCTTTATATTGCGTTTTCCCCCCTTTTTCTTTTCTTTTTTTGTATTTTACTTCAGTAAGTTTTAAGAGATCAAGGGGCTTCCCCCTAACACTTGATTCCGTTATGATTTGAATTTATATCCGAGGGCTGTTTTAAGAATAGATAATGTTCCCTTTATGGCTGCTATCTGTATTTCATTACAGCTTGGTCTTCCAGGGATTGCTTCTAAGTATTTATGAAGATTCTTTTTTATTAAGCCAGTTGCTCCTATCACAAGCGATATAATGTTTATTTCTTTCAGAGACCATATGTACATATATGTATATAGATTTGTATATGTATATATATATATATATGCATATATATATATGTGTGTATGTATGCATATATATATATGTATATCTATATATGTGTGCGTGTATGTATATATGTATGTGTCTATATATATATATATATATATATATATATATATATATATATATATATATATATATATATATATATCTTCCAGCGTTCCGGGGTGTTTTATCATTGAACATAAAAACCGAGCGATCGTGATTTCTATTGTCTGAAATTATAATAATTCCTGTAGGATTTCAATCACAATGACAACATAGATTCCGAACCTTAAAAAAGCATCCACTTTTCTAAGTGTTTAAATGAAACCAGATATTTTACCATCATAGGTATGTATGCATTGCAACCCCCACTGAACATGCATCATTATGTATGTCTAAACACCTTTGATTTACTTTTTAGTTCTGATACAGCTCTGAAATTCTTTTATTTGACTATATTTGGTTGACCAATGTTATTCATTGACACGTTGTAAGTAGCCAGCTTAATTGGTAGTAAAGTCTACTTGGAACAGTGGTTGTAGTGGAGATATAACTCTGTTTTTTTAAATATATATAATCCTTATTTTCCTGCATTTTCTGACAGC
>NC_136514.1:4537408-4589908 GCF_053919585.1 Euprymna scolopes | reverse complement strand
ATTAATATTGGGGGAATCTTGGCCAACAACTATCTATACACTAATGTATGGCCATACGTCATACATTATCAATTTCACACACATTTTTAAAAATAAGATGGTTCAATTAGCAAAGAAAGTAATTGGTGATGAATCTGATGTCGCTAAAGTAAACAATTCTGATTTTAACCATTTTAAAATGAATTGTTCCTAAATCAAATTATGATGTACCATCTTCATGATTGTTTTGGCCGGCTCATCTTCTGGCCTTCTTCAGGTGATCAACCCTAACGGGATGAAACAACTATGAAAATGGGGATAACAATCGCAAATAAATAAATACTGTATTCATCTCAAAGGATTCCAATAATCAAATAATATAGAATGTCAAACATAATGTTCTATATTGAACATCCTGGTCACAATTTTATTGGTGTTTTAATGTCTAATTATAAAATTATTTCATGTAAATAGCTTCTAACTGTCACATTTGGGCTGGTGCATCTGCTGCTAGTCTCTCGCTCCTAGACAAGGTTCAAAAAAGAGTCGCCAATCTGATAGGCCCTGAACTGGCCTCTGTCCCATTGACGAAACGTTGCATCCCTCTGCCTGTTCTACAAGTATTTTAATGGTGAATGCTCTGACGAACTGCAGACACTTGTACCCCCACGACGTAGACACCCTCGACAAACCCGACAGGTAGCTAAATCCCACCCCCACACAGTAGAGATCCCTAGATGTAGAAGATCTTTCTACTCCAGTAGTTTCTTCCCCTGAACCGCTAGACTCTGGAATTCCATTCCAAGTCCCTGCTTCCCCAACTGTACTGACATGCAGAAGTTCAAGTGTAACGTGAACCGACATCTTGCTGCCCAAATCCCAACATAGTACTCCAGTAGATGTTGCCCCTGATAGTAGCCCCCTACACCAAAGTGGCAATGTGCCTTGTTTGGGGTGAAAATGTAATTAAAAAAATATATATATAGTGCAATTATTGATCCGTGCTGAAATAATAACGTTATTATTTAAAAAGCCATTCTTAACATGGGGAGGGGACGGTGTTTTGTACCTATTCTATACTTTAACCTTACAATTGAATAAAAACAAACATCATAAAACTTTAATTAAACTTGGAAATACGATTTTAAAAAATAGCGCGGATCAGTAAGTGCACTAGCACCCAATCTTTTAATACACGAAGAGTTTGAAATGCTTCCAAGGGAAACTACTCTTCACAAATAAAACTGTATTTCTCTTATTTTATGATGGGTGAAGGCAAAATATCAATTCTAAATGTTTTCGTATCTGGAACAAGAATTTTCCGAAAGAAAATTACGTGAAATAAATATATTGCCATAGATAATATAGTGGAAAGGTAAATGGAAAAAATAGGCTAGTCTAAATCAAGTATCAATATATCAGGTTGCTAGTTGTGGTCTCACTTTCAAAAATAGACAAGATAACTTTATATATGTGATTGATGATTATTGTTTGCTATGTCTTATTTATGGGTTCATTACCTGAGCTTTTTTTTTTAATGGAAATCGCTCAAGACAAGGTATGAAGCCAGTTGATGTAAGAAGATAAAAAAAATGGCCAAAAACTAACCCACAATGAGTATTAGATGAATAGAGTAAAAAAAAAACAGCAAATTTAATCCCTTGTCAGAAACATCGCTCATGGCATGTGAGGACTAAAGGATAAAATAAGGGAAGCGATAGTTACAAGGAAGGCTGCCGAAACTAAAGCCAAGGTTCACTTTTTATTCTCTTTAAATAAGTTATGAGAAGGATTTGTTAACGTGTGAAAATATACATTTCTCAAGTAGTAACAAAATTTGTAATAAATCCTTTTTCTTTTTCAATGGTTAGAGTGTTTTATTCATGTGTCGTTATTTTGCTATTTTCCTTTTGGGGCGAAAGAAAAGTCTGAACGATGTTAATTGAATTCGACTCAATGGGAAAATGGTGTTTGCGTGAGAATCAAATAAACTAATATGTGAGCGAACGTATTGCGATGGAAACTCAAAAAGGGAGAGAGGGGAAACAATATACAAAAAAATAGAACAGTGAGAGAGAGAGAGAGAGAGAGAGAGAGAGAGAGAGAGAGAGAGAGAAAGAAAGAGAAAGGGGAGATAGATAGATAGATAGATAGATAGATAGATAGATAGAGGGGGGGAGGGAGAGAAAGAGGATAATATACACAGTTATTTAAGTACTTAAAAATAATGTTAACAAATTTTAACAAAAAGGATTTTATGCAAATCGCTCCAGACAAAGCATGAAGCCACTTAATGTAAGGAGGCAAAATAAAAATACGACTTCCAGGTTAAAAACTAACGATAAGTCTTAGCTGGATAGATTCCGACCCAGAAAATAGCAATTCTTCCCCCTTTGTCAGAAACACCGATTATGGAATGTGAGGACTAAAAGAACAAAATAGGGGAAGCGAGAGTTATGAAGTCACTGAAAGTAAAATCCCAAGTGCACTTTCTAGTTTTCTTGAATGAATCTATATAAATAAGACGGTATATGTATGCATGTGTGTGCAAATATTGAACCGATAAACTCTTAAACTACTGGTCACATAATGCTGAAATTAACAGAAAATAGTAATTATACACCAACGGTGGTTTATAATGAGTAAAATCTTTGTTTGGATAGATGAATAACGCGTACAGAAGTCGACAAATTAAAATGCAAAATGTTCATTTCAACTTGCCGATATTTATATTGGTTTGCGCATGCGTAAAACTAATCATTGCTAAAACGTTTTTAATTTTATGATTTTTTTCATCTACGTGTCGGATTAGCTCAAACAGTAATTCCCGTTCACGTGAAGACCTTTAGAATCATTTACAGATATTTCCACCGCTCGGAAACATGTCACCAAAATGGGCTGCGAAAATGCTTTTATACATTCTGAGCACATTTTAAATATATTTTAAATATTTTACACTTTGAATACTTTCTGAAGAAGACGCTTCACAGAACGTCTGAAATGCGTAAAAAAAAAATTTTTTTCAATGATTTAAAAACGTTATTACAATGATCTAAATATGATACCTTTTTAAATGAAAAATCAAAACACGGAATAATAAAATAATGTTAAAAAATACATAGCAATTGTTGGTGACCTTTCTTATTTAAATATACATTTCTCTCTCATTGGAATCTTTCAACCAATTTTATATATATATATATATATATATATATATATATATATATATATATATATATATATATATATATATATTATTTCAACACTTCAAAAAAACAAGGCCCTGTCGGTGGGGCATTAGAATACGCCGACTGCCCCTCTGAAGAGGGTAAAAGTCCCTCAATGGGGGTCCTGGATATGACCTTAAACTATATCCAGTGGTGAGGCCCCGGCTTGTGGGTTTGGGGAGTGTGGAGCCACCCTTTAATTACCATTGCTCCCAGGTCCACTCTGACCCGGAGTGGTAGTACCTGTTAGGGTCCCAACTATGGGTTAAATAGAAAACGACGTGAAAACAACAAATATTCTCTTAAAAAAAAATTTCTTCCGAATCTTTGGATTCGGCATTAAATAACCCGAAAAGGGTTGATATGCCGTAAAACAAAAACAATCAAATCAAACAAACAAAAGAATTGAAATTGAAACGGGTGTCAAGACCACATTGGTTTTTATTCATTACATTCCGGGGAAAATTAGGGTGTATTCTTTGTGAATGTGAGCAGTAGGGAAAGAACAATACGTGTTTGTTTACATTTCATGGTAGTTCCGTCTGCGCAAGGAAAGAGTTATCAGTGCGTGTTAAAATGCCAATAATTCTCAAACTTTTTGTTCGAACCTACCGTAATAAAATTTTAAGGGTTTTAGAAGTTGATTTAATTTCATATGTTTGTGCGATTATCGAGTGTTAAAAGACGTTATATATATATATATATATATATATATATATATATATATATATATATATATATATATATATATAAAGTAATGTGGTTTATAATTTAAAATTTAAAATTTTTTTAAAAATTTTAAATTTAAAAATCAAATTTTAATTAAATTAAAAATCAGTTTCATAAGAAGGAACAACAACAAAATCAATTATCTGTACGATCGTTTCGGAAATCCGTGCTTTTTATTGTGGTATACTATATATAATTGTTTTACATAACTTCATGTATACCACAATAAAAAGCGCGGATTTCCGAAACGATCGTACAGATAATTGATTTTGTTGTTGTTCCTTCTTATGAAACTGATTTTTAATTTAATTAAAATTTGATTTTTAAATTTTTAAATTTTTTTAAATTTTTAAATTTTAAATTATAAATCACATTACTTAATATTGAATTAGCTCTAGGACATTTAACTATCGAGCTTATTATATATCTAAATTACAACGAGCACTTTCTATTTCCTGTATTTTAATTAAACTAGTAATTTCACTGTTACATTAAAATACACTCAGCTCTTTAGACTATTGTTCTAACTAATCTCCTTTAAATTATATATATATATATATATATATATATATATATATATATAGTAATGTGATTGATAATTTGATTATATATATATATATATATATATATATATATATATATATACTTATGCATATGTGTTAACATGCTGAATTGTTAAAAATAAGTTGCCAGTATTTATGAAACATTAGGATAAGTTTAAGGTCACCAGTATTTAAGTTTCTGTTTTTGAGTGATTATGTTTGTATTTGTTATTTTTTTTGGGGGGGGCAGTATTGCCTTCTGTAGAGAAGTGTTTTTTTTTTAATTTTAGAATGTATTCTCAGAATCCACCATGCAATTATTTTACCGTAGTAATCTTTAAAACGTATATTCCAGTTAAATTTAAGCTTTACAGCATCTGTTATTAATTTGTGAAAGTATGCAATAGTTGCAAAACACTATCCCCCTCCTCACGTTTGTTTCTAGCGATATCATATTGTAATGTTCTGAAGTGTTCGTTTCCAATGATCTAATTCCGGAATAAGAGAATTAGCGAGCAACCAATCAGAGGCAGCGGACTTTCCCGAGGGAGACTTTTTTTTTTTTTCTATTATGAGAAAGATAATGGTATATCGATATATCTAATAGTCTGTTAAAACCGGTGTAAGCGTAGAATCTGTGGAACGTGTAAACTTCCTCCCGGTGTCGCCTGGTTGCGGTGGTAAGTATAAATATTTAGACGCTAAAATAAGTATCCCTTCCTGTGACGATGTTGCGATTTTTATGGTGTTGCTCCTAGGATTTAATGTAGAATTTTATTTTCACGATTGGATGTGTTTGAAAGTTACATAAGAGAGTGGCTAGTAGCATGGCTGTATTAAATTTGTATGTGGCATATTTTGATGCAAATCTGCGATCCTTTTTTTCAGAGGCTGCTACTTTATTAATAAAGAGAAAAGATAGAGAAGAGACGATATACACTCATGAGCAAAAAAAAAAAAAAAAAAAAATTGGCCAAGAGTGAAAGAAGGAAGAAATCGATTTTTCAATATTGTTCCATGAATGTTTTGTTAATTTTAACTGAAAATTTCTATTTTGCAGATCAATATTATTATAGCTTATAATAATAAATGGTAAAGTTAATTCTAAATATGGTAGAACCGCATCTTGGCGAGGATATAAAAAACCGAATTGCAAGATTAAGGCAGTCCAAAATGACTTACAAGCAGATTTTTTATATTTTAAGAAAAGAAATGGATCTGGTCGCCCTAGAGCATCCACTTTAAAGGACAACCACAAGCTTAAATGAACTGTTTTGAAGTACTGAAAGAAAACTTATGTTGACCATAGCAAAGAATTCAAAACAGAGATTGGAAATTCTCTTTCTAGATATATAATATCTAGACGATATATATATATATATATATATATATATATATATATATATATATATATATATATATATATATATATATATAATATCTAGACGAATGAAAGAAATGTGATTTTCTTCTAAAAGGTGTGCAAAGAAGCCATTTTTATCTAAGAACATCAATGATAAAAAGAGATTCATAAAAAGAAAGATACAGAATGGTTCAGGAATGTTTTCTGGTTAGATAGAATCAAGATTTTGCCTTGTTATTGCTGCTCCTGATGCTCCCGATGCTCCCGATTGGTGCAATCGAAGAACTGGAGAATGATTTGCATAAAAACGACAGTTAAACACGGGAATGGAGAGATAATGTTATGGGGAACTTTTACTGCGGTAGGAGTTTAGGAATTTATTAGATGTGAGAAGTCAATCAATGCAAAGGAATACATTCGAATATTAGAAACAGGACGGTTACCAAGTATCCAGAAGCTGAGAATATCTCAGAACATTATTTTTCAACACGATAATGCCCCTGCACACACTGCTAAAATCACAAAAAATGGTTTTCTGATAATTCAATTAATGTGATTTTTAAACCCAATCGAGAATATTTGGGCCATAATATCTCGTGCATTGGATGGAAGAACATTTTGGAACAATGACAAACGGTGGGAAGCTGTGCAAAGCGAATAGAATAGCATCTCCTCTTCGGTTGAGAGCATGTCTAAAAGGATTGATCTTTTAAAGAAATTAAAAGGGAATGCGATTCCATCCTAAGCATTTATTAAAATAAATGTCTTGTTCTGTGTTATTAGTCTCGTTTAAGTTTCCTTGTTCAATTGTTCGTTGTTCAATATAGTTTTAGTGCAATAAAATGTATAAAATTTATTTGGCTCATTTTTATTTTATTTATTTTTTTTTTTTTTTGCTCACGAGTATATATATATATATATATATATATATATATATATATATATATATATATATATATATATATATATATATGAGAGAGAGGGGGGGAGAAAGAGAAAGAGAGAGACTCTAGAAAGATAACACGTAAGAAATATTTTCTCTCCAAACGTTCATAAATTATGGAATTATAAAAGATGTTTTTTTAGATATTGAGTTTAATAATGAAAATATGTCAACGAAATTATATTAATAATGCTTCAAATATTTTTATCGTTTTTTTATTATTTGGAAGAAATATTTTGAATGTCTAGCAATTAAAATATCGTTAAAACTTTTATTTGTGTTTAAAAGTAAATTATAACGTTAGGATGATTTTCTCTCTGGACTTCTACAAATTTCAAAGTACAATTTTTGTTTATTTATTTAGTTTCATGGCGATATTTAAAAAATGGGAAACAAACTTACATTATTATGACGACGATAACGATGGTTATTTGGGGGGGGGTCGCTTCAGACGAGGTATGACGTCACCTGATGCACAAAGCTAAAACATACTACTTCAAAGCCAGAGGCTAGATAATAATAAGTCTTAACTAGGTACGTGCAAAATGAATGCCGATGCTCAAAATGTCTAAACATTCTGACCCCTCCCTTTACTTAAAAATTCACCAGAAATCAGGAAATTAACTAATTTTAATGAAATGTTCAGTATTTATAAAATAATGATTACAGAATATAATGAACCCATTATTTTTTATTTAAATCTGAGTGAAAATGTATTATTTTGTTTAAACAAACAGCTTTACTAAAGTTATGGTTTTCTGTAGTAAAAAAAAAATGAATGAATTTATTTTTGCTTTTTTCTATAAATAAAGCATCGTAAATTACAACAATTTTCAAAAAATTATTTAATTTTTACAAGAACATTACGAAAAAAGCCCCTAAAGTCCAAATTAATGAATTCTATATAGATCGAAGAAAAATTAATTGTTCGAACTGCCGATATTACCATTGAATTAAGCATTGTTTATTTAATATTTTCACACAAAAAATTATAATAGCAAAAATATTTCTACTTTTTTTTTAATTACAGATTTCGCATAATTTTTTATATGCAATATTTTAATAATTTCCTCGCATGAATGTAAAACTGTCGTCGTAACATAACTTTTATATAATCTTAAACAAATAATTTTTAAAAAATAATTTAAAAACAGAAACATAAAAAATAATTTAATTAAAAAATGATAAAAATAATACAAACGTTCAGGATAGAAATGTACGTATGCACGTCCGGGGAAAAGAAGAAAACTGGCATCCCTACCTCCTTTTAATATCATGACTTCATTTTAAAACAGCGTTTCGATTGGCTGTAATTTTGGGCTTCCGTATAATCGTGTTTACAAAACTTCATTTGTTGCAGAATTACTTGCTTTTGGGGGGCTAATTAAGCTATTTTTTGTACAAACATGGTGTGTTTTTTTGTTTTGTTTTTTTGTATTCAATATATTAGGATTTTACTAATTATCTTTTAAATAGATCCAGAAAACTAATATTTATCTTTTACGGATTTTAAATTTTAAGGATTTTTACAATGAATTTATTTAACTTCAAAATTTAACTTAATTGATTAGCTCGTCGTGAAAACATTTTTCATAACTTTTTATTTTCACGTGTACAAATATATTTTTCCTTTGGGAAATTAACTTTAATCTCTAATCTTTCAAATACAATTAAAAAGTAGTCGGAAGCCTACAAAAAAAATATGATGAAACAGTTTTCAAAACTAGGTCCCCTTAATAAAATTCCCTATCTTTATTCGTTCATTTTTGCCAGTACCTAGTGTTAATTAAATAGACTCAACCCCAAAATGCAGCAATCCTTCCTCCTTTGTCAGAAACATTGCTCATGGAATGTGAGGACTAAAGAGTAAAATAAGCGAGAGTTATGTGACTTTTCTTCTGATTCTTGCAGCAATTATTAAATGAATGCGTAATTTTCTACATAACCCATGTGATATTGAAGCCGATACTGTATATAAGAACTTTTTTTAGGCGTGGTACATTGTATCACTGGTACAAATATACCCGGCTGCAACAGAACACTACAAATAATAAAATTTAGTTGGAGGTTTGACATTAATTCAAATAATAAAAATTATCAATCCTCATCTAAAAATAATTCCATAGCATATCATTCAAATTATTATTTTGTTTTGTTTTGTTTTTTGGGGCTTTTTTTTTTTTTCTTCACATTTTAAATTATTTAAATATCGTTTTCACTGTTAAAATTATTGATCGTTCGTTTTCATTTTATAAAATATTGATCGTTCATTTTTATTTTTCAAATTATTTATCGCTTGTCTTCCGGTAATTCTTTCTTGGCACGCCAGGACGCTAGCTCGCCAAAAAGTACGCCACGCGCCAAATTTCATTCCGTCATAAAAACAACTTTCTACAGGAAAAAGAACAACTTATTTTTACATTTTTATCTCGCGAATAAACATAAAATTATATATTAAAAACTGCGTTTATTATTTTTAAAATCCAACAACGGAGTTGAAGTCAATGTTTTCGATTGTAAAACAAAACTATTTTTTTTATAAATTTCTGTGCGGCGTACTCATGAATTATTTTTTTCTAAAGAATAAAATTGAATAAAGTTTATTTTTGCAAGAATGTTTAGACACTTACCTAACGAATAAGCATAAAAATATATATCAAAAAACATGTTTATTATTTTTTAAAAATCTAAATTATACACCGAGTATGAAGTTGGCTTCCTTTTTTCTTTTTTTTCTTAAATGAAAGTGACATTGTTTAATAAAATTGCGCTTGGCGTACTCATGAATGTTTTTTAAGAATAAAATTGAATAAAGAAGTTTAAAATTCAAATAAAAAAAACTTTTGATCGAAATGCACGAAGATTGTAAATAATTCATAAAAACAACAACAATTTTATTTTCTGTCGCGTTTTTATGTTGCTGTAATTGTAAAGGGTTTTCGTAAAACGAAATAAGCACGAAAGACGTGAATTAGACGAAAGTCGATCAAAGACAAGGATTTCCGAGTTTGTCTGGGTTTTTTTTTTTTTTTCTTTGATTTTTGTCGCAAACAAAAACAAATGTTTTACACGGGGAAATCTTTTTTTTTTTTTTTTACTGATTTTACATGAGTGAAGTATTGCATGAAACCGTTCGAACATGCGAATATTTGGCCATAAAATGAGAAAGGAATAAGTGACCGACTTTTATAATTGAACTATTGCCTGAGTTAGTTTACTTTAATGAAGAAGAAGAAGAAGAAGAAGAAGAAGAAGAAGAAGAAGAAGAAGAAGAAGAAGAAGAAGAAGAAGAAGAAGAAGAAGAAGATTGTCAACAATTTTTAAGATATTAGAATGAGGTCGATGACACCAAAGCCAGTCCGAATACAACGTGTGGCACGTCTTTCATTTAACATGGGAACACGTTCCATCTTCACCATAAATTGTTTCATCGTGGTTTATGGCCTTATCGTCTGTTTACTTATTATATTTTTGTCGTCTCCCTTGTGCTCCAGTTGAAATTGTGCGTACGGTTGACTAAAATAGCTCGGTCTTATTTTATTATTCTTGCTTTTTGTTTTGTTTTGCTTTGTTTTGTTGTTTTGTTGTTTTTTTTTTTTTACTGTTACTTTACACGCCACTCTATTTGTTTAGTTAACTTAAATATCTTTAAAATTGGCGAAGAAATCGGTGTCCTTTGTAGTACTGCAGTCTGTATATTCTGATGATAGTAACGCCTTTGGAAAGTGCCAAGAACAGTGTTTACAATTAATGATCATGCCTATACTCAAGGGACATTGGATAATCCCTGTAAGGCTAGTTGCGCTTGTAATGGTGAGGCAAGGATTGCGCAATCTCTAACCACACCTTTACTGAATCGGCACTGCTTGAGTGTGGTGGAAACAATGCCGAGATAAGCGGAGAGCACATACAGCACCTGGAATTCCCAAATGGTCACCCATTTTAGTACTAACCAGGCTCAACGTTGCTTAACTTTGGTGACTGACGAAAACTGGTGTGCCAACGTCATGATGCCGTATGTAACAATTAATATAGATGTAGTAAAATTAACGAAAAAGATGGATAAATGCATAAATATTATAAATGGGTCACCAGTTAGCAAGTGCTAAATTAAAAAAATAGGAATTTTGAAATAAAAGTGTAAAAAACGTGATTTAATGAACAAAAAATATTTATACATCAACAATTTTCAGTGATGTAAAATATTCTTTGAAAGACAACAGCGTAGTAAATAATGAACAGTCAACTATTCCCCCACTATCAAACAATCATGAGGTTGCTTGCACGGCAATTGACAAGGCTAATCTGCTTGCCAGTCAGTTTGCCTCAAACTCCACACTGAACTTGGTACACCACTCCCTCCCTTATTTTCCTCTGCGAACAGACGCCACACTAGACGATTTGAAAATCACCCCTTCTCAGGTACATGCTATTATAAAAAACTTAGACACCTCAAAAGCATGTGGACCAGATCTCATCCCGGCTGTGCTATTAAAAAAATGCTCTGCCGAAGTTGCTCCAGTTCTCTCCAAACTTTACAATAAATGCCTTCCTTAACGAAACTTGCTTTCCCGACTGCTGGAAAACCGCCGCTGTGGTATCAGTCTTCAAGAATTCTGGTGAAAGAACTGACCCACTAAATTATCGCCCCATTAGCCTCCTCCCGCTTTTCACCAAAATATTTGAGTCCTTAGTGAATGAAGCCCTAGTCCAGCACCTAACAGCTGCTAAACTCCTGACTGACAAACAATATGGATTCAGGCAAGCCCGTTCAACAGCAGATATCTTAACTGTAGTTTCTGAACGTATATACCGTTCATTGGACAAAACAGGGGAGGGTAGAGCGGTGGCCCTTGATATATCTAAGGCTTTTGACAGGGTATGGCACGATGGTCTTCTAAGGAAAATTAGATCATATGGAATTACTGGAAGAATTCATAATATAATTAAATCCTTCTTAAGTAATAGAAAAATCAAAGTTGTCCTCGACGGTCGTACATCTAAACAATATGACATAAATGCGGGAGTACCTCAGGGGTCTATCCTTGGACCTCTATTATTCCTGATATTCATAAATGACCTCCCTGATAAAATTGTTTCGGAGATGGGTATATTTGCCGATGACACCACTCTCTATAACAGATATGAGGGGAAAACAAATGAACACATATCCAAGAAAATGGAAGAAACATTAGAGGATGACCTCCAATCTGTAGTGGAATGGGGACAAAAATGGTTGGTCACATTCAATGCTGCTAAGACTAAGCTTGTTTCCTTCAATAACTACAAGAAACCTTCTCTACCACCAATAGCAATGGCCAAGAACACATTGCCTGAAAGTACTTCTTTTAAACTCCTCGGCCTAACGTTTACAGGGAATATGAACTGGAATAGATACATTGAGAGCATTGCCAAGGCTGCTGCAAGGAAGGTTGGCTCCCTCTACCGTGCTAGAAAACTACTAACGCCTGACAGTATCCTGTACCTCTATAAGGTCACCATTCGCCCATGTATAGAGTACTGTTGTCACATCTGGGCTGGTGCATCTGCTGCTTGTCTCTCGCTCCTGGATAGGGTTCAAAAGAGAGTCGCCAACCTGATAGGTCCTGAACTGTCATCTAGGCTTCAGCCTCTGTCCCATCGACGAGATGTTGCATCCCTCTGCCTGTTCTACAAGTACTTTAATGGTGAATGCTCTGACGAACTGCAAACACTTGTACCTCCCCGACGTAACTACCCCCGACAAACCCGACAAGCTACTAAGTCTCATCCCTTTACAGTAGAGATCCCTAGGTGCAAGAAAGCCTTTTACTCCAATAGTTTCTTCCCCAGAACTGCGGGTCTTTGGAACTCCCTTCCGGGATTCTGCTTTCCCAACTGCACTGATATGCAGAAGTTCAAGTGTAATGTTAACAAACATCTTTCTACTCATCTCCCTTCATAATGACCCCGCTAATTAAGTCCCTGATAGTAGCCCCCTACTTCAAAGTGGCACTGTGCCTTGTTTGGGGTGAAAATTGAATTAAAAAAAAAATTTTAAAAGACCAAAGTTTTTAAAGTTATTGAATGAGAAGTTCTGTTGATGTGTGTGTGAGAGAGAAAGAGAGAGAGAGAGAGAAAGAGAGAGAGAGAGAGAAAGAGAAAGAGAGAGAGAGAGAGAGTGTGTGTGTGTGTGTGTGTGTGTGTGTGTGTGTGTGTGTGTGTGTGTGTGTGTGTGTGTGTGTGTGTGTGAGAGAGAGAGAGAGGGGGGTGGAGTTTACCCTCTTGGTGTTTGTTTTCACTAGAAATCTAGTTTCAGTGTGCGGCACTCCTGTGGTCTGGGATGGGCTTGAAGAGTCGAGGCATAGCATGTTGCGTAGCAGGTGTCCCCAGAAAAAAATGTTTTCCTCTGGAGATCTAGCAGAGGCTTGAATGGATTTCAGTCTTCTGGGATGAACGCTAGAGAGTCCAGTCGCGTCACTCAGAATAACTGAATTTCTGTTCATCAAGTCTGTTTTATATGATTGCTGCATTACACACGCGATTACTAGTTTTGGAATTTTAACCGATTTTTATTGGTGGGAAAATATTTTCAAATCACATGTTTCTGTGAAAACTTCTTGCCTTTGGAAGTGACGAAGAAAACGAATTCCAATGAAGCGAGAAAAGAAAAAGGGTAACAATTAAAGTCATTTGCTTTTTGGTATTCATCCGAATTGCGTAAAAGTCCGAAACTCACAGCCAAGAAGAAGCAAAAAAGAAAGAAAAAAAAGTCGAACAAAGAAACAAGCAAAAAAGAGAGAAAAAAAAGAAACAACAAAGAAAGAACAAAAAAGAAGCAAAAAAGAAAGAAAAAAGAAAAAAACAAAAAAGAAAGAAAAAAAGAAAAAGAAAAGAAAGAAAAAAAGAAAAAAAAAGAAAGAAAAGGTGAAACTTATTCTGCTCGTTCGTCTCGCACATCAATTTCATATCAAGTTGAGCTTTAAAAAATGATTATCTCCCCTTTTAATTTCTATGGTTATAATTTTTTATATATTTTTTTTTTTACAAGGTGATCACCACTTATCAAGGCCCGGAAGCCACTCAGGGATAAGGGTTATTGTATGTACAGTACGTTAATGTGGGGGTTTAATAAAAATGTCTACTTAAGGGGGCGGATCATCAGGAATTTGTTTACGTTGGACTTGAAGACATCCAGGTTGTAGTCAGGTGGGAAGCACGCTGACGGAACAGAGTTCCATAGGCGTGCGGTTCAAGAAAGAAGCTTGTGCTTTGAAATCCACAAGAGTTCACTTTAGTCACTAATAACTGAATCTCTAGAAATTAAAAACATTGTTTTAAGAAAAAGCACGTCTATATTTTGGAGTTGTCTCCTTATGTCATAAGTTTTGTGTCATTTTGGATTCAATGCTGCAAGGTTATCATTTTTTTTTTTCTTTTTAACTCGCGCTCGCTCCTAACAAGTAAGGGGCTAATATTTGGGACTAAGTAGCAGGAAGGGAATTCCAAAGTCTAACTGTTCGAGATAAAAAAAAAACTATTAGAGTTGTAAACTTTGGGGCATTTAGGAAACTCAACAGTGAAGGGGTGCGATTTTGTTGCTAAGCAGGTTTGTCAGAATATGTACGTCAAGGGGGCACAAGTGCAACGAGTTCATCAGAGAACATTCTATTAAAATACATGCAAAACAAGCACAGGGATGCAACATTGCGGTGATGGTACAGGGGTTGGAGCTTAGTGGACAAAGTGGGATCTATTAGATTGAAGACTCTTTTTTTTTTGGACCCTATTTAAGAGGGAGAGGCACCAGCCCAGATGTAGCCACAATACTCCATGCATGGGCGAATGGTGGCTTTGTAGAGCTACAGGATACTCTCAGGTGTGAGTAGGTTTCTAACACGATAGAGGGAACCCACCTTTTTTGCAGCAGCCTTTGCAATGTCTTCTATGTATTTATTCCAGTTCATATCTCTTGTGAATGTTAAACCGAGAACTTTGAAGGAAGAATTCTTAGGTAAGGTGTTATTTGTCATGGGCATCGGTGGTTGGAGAAACTTCAAAGTAGACGGGTAGCGGTGCTAGAGACTTGTAGTTATCTTTGATTTATTACTGAGTTGTCTTGAGCGGTACAGGAAGCTCTCGGTTTGAAACAGATTTCTTTCATCTTTATCCCATTAAACCCTGATTTACAGGGTGGAAAGATAAAATTGTCGCCCTAAAGAAAACAACGCTACATTTTTTTTTATTTTAAAACTTTTATTAAAAAAATCAATTCAGCTAACTTGATTATGTAGTAGAGCTGACATCTATTCAATGTAGCCGTCTTCAGCCTCAATCACCGCCTCAATACGGGACAAGAACTGAGACCATGCCTTTTCCACAAGCGCTGACGGAAGCTTGGCGAATACTCGGCTGGATTTGTTGTTTTGGGAGGTCATGTTGGTGATGTTCTCAACGTATGACCAAGCGAAGTAGTCCAGCGGGTTCAGGTCGAGGGGAAAGGGGGCCAGTGAGGGAAGGGTACAAAGTCGTAGCACTCCTTCTCTTTGGACTTGTGGGCCGCCGTCGAGTCCTGTTGCCACACCCTTGGTCGGCCAGCAGCCACCTGATTGCACCAGGGGATCACCACTTCAGCACATCCAGGTACACTTTGGTGTTGATTTTCAAGCCGATTTCGAAGATGTGAGGTGGCATGGTGTGGCCCTCACTTGAAATCACACCAAAGACCATAACTGTGACCGGAAAGTTTGAGCACGTCCCTGTTACTTGCGGCAATCCAGCTATGAATTTTGAGGGTGCTGGCAATGGTCCTTTTGTCATAACTTTGACTGATAGAGAGCATGAGTTGTACAGCGACGCATTTCCGATCTTGTTTGTTTAACATTGTGTCACTTTCAGATATGATAGAAGGTTCCAATTGCTCTTAAGATTTGTACACAACTGACTAGTATATGGTCTGCAACAAAAAGTAAAACCGGTTTTCATCAAACAGAAATGGAATCGTGTCGTCTTTTTAGGGCGACAATTTTAGATTCCACCCAGTATATACAGATTGAACCCTACTGAATTATTTGAAATACTTGTTTAGTACTGACCTGAAAAACAGATTTTGAAATGTTGCAATTGGTCGAAGATTTGACTTGATTTATAAACTTTCGCTTCCCTTATTTTGTCCTTTAATCCTCATATTCCATCAGCGATGTTTGTGACAAAAAGGTAAAAATTACTGTTTTCTATTCATATAACATCGTTTTTTACGTTAAAATGGTATTTTTAAGATCCTTTTATTGTGAAAATGTATGTGAGAACTGTGGGAATGGAAATTCCCAGGCTAACTCGATTGCTTTCTCGCACACATATATACGCATGTTTTTTCTCCAATTATCTTTTCTTTTTTCTAGCTTCCAGCTAACTAGGAAGGGAGTATTGTGGGAATGGAAATTCCCAGGCTAACTCGATTGTCGCCCTTTAACTCAGGTAGCGACCTAGCTACGTCACTTCCTGTTCCTGATATTTCTCTCTCTCTCTCTCTCTCTCTCTCTCTCTCTCTCTCTCTCTCTCTTTTGCGCTGGGCCCTCAAGCAGTCAAGATGTAACAGATACCGCTCCGGTGGCATCGGCCACCCAACAGCGCCTATGACTAACTTGTCAGCCTATCATCAATCGCAAGTAGCAAACTCTTATTTCTCATCCTTTCTATCGCTTCTTAATATTTCTCATGCATATTTATGTAAATAAATTGCATTTCTTCCGCTGATATATATACTGGTATGTTTTCGTCGTCATTGTGCGACCTTTTGTTTTTCAATTTCTCTACCATTCAATACATTCTCCATACACATGGGGACGGGATCGTCTATCACACAAGAAGACCATCCTGTCCCCCACAACAAAACTCACGTGTCGAGATCATTCCATCGTTATGTAACATGGCCATTACGCTCGAACTGCGTTCGTTACAGTTCAAACTTCTCTCGGACCCCCACGCCGTCCAGCACGGTCGAAAAGGAACAAACAAAAATAAATAAATATGACTCGGTTTTTCTTTCTTTTTTAACACAAGTCGTTTATTTCCATTTTTTACTCAACTCGTCTCGACACCAGATTAAAATGTCTTTCGCTGCCACTGCGTGAGCCACATATCTATCTGCCCTGGATGCGCATTTTCCTTTCTGCTCCACTACACACTGGCCGTAGACAACCATTTCTCATATTCAACTTTACACATCCATTATTTTCAACCGCACTTTTTCTTCTGCCGACCATGTGGCATCCTTCTTTTCTTTTTCTTCTCGCGCCAGCTTACACACACTTTCTAATTTGCATATGTGCTTTATTTCGACTACTGCTGCTAATATCTTAGCAAGTCAGCTATCTTACAGCTCGTTCTGATATTACCTCACGCGCTCATAGCGCTTTGTTACAGTTATGCCAAGCTATTGATTCTCTAGTCTGTGTTGCAATAGAGTCCTCATACCCAGCAAAATCAGGATTTATTTATTTTACAATGAGATTAAGAAAACACTTTCCAGTAACAAAACACTAACACAAAATCTTTCAGAAAAACAACCTAAAACTGTCCTATTGTTGCTGTGAAAACCTACAAATAATTAAAGCGTATAATAACAAAATATTAAATGAGAACAGTAAAGAAAGAAATAACAAAATTAATTTTTTTTAAAAGTAACCAACATAACAAAAATAACAAAAATAAAACAAAAATATAATTACTAGAAATCGTAATAGAAATTGTAATAGAAATAAAAACAATGAATAGAAAAATTGTAAAACACAGGTACTCTGTCCGCTACAAAATAAATGCGTAACAAAAAGCATCGTTTCCCAGGACACTATATTTGCCAAAGAAAACTGAAATAACCAAAAATATTACGCGTAGGAAGGATCTCCCCAGATTTTAAAAGCAGATATTACATCCACGGGCGTGCATTCAAAAACGAAACACGTTGAATAAAAACAGCATTAGTGAATCACTACTGGCAGCTCAAGGAAACTAGACGGTCGCCGATAGCAGAGTGGAAAATAGTAGGGCAAGTTAGCACATGTAGAAACTTAGACGACGCGTGTAGACTATGTTTGAATGAGAAATTACCTATCCTAAATTTTAAAGAACCCCCAAATTTATTAAATAGCAGAACTGAAATAGCAAACGTAGGTATAGATAAAAAAAATTACGTTAGAATAACAACACACAAAAAATAAATAAGTAATAATAACAACAATAACAAAAAAATGATAATTATAATTAATAATAAATAAATACATTAGTATGAAATAAAATGAAAGCGAAAAACATCCAAAGTTAAATAGTCACTTCCCAACGCAAAAATATGGAAACTCATCCTGTCAAAAATGAACAAAGAAAGAGGTCAATCAGAAGTCAGACGGATTCTGTATTTTTCAGTGCTGCACTAGATAATTCCTAGAAGTTGGGCCAGGGCTGTTTTTTTTTATATCAATGAATTTCTATTTAATTTCGTAAAGAATATTAGAAATGGTACATCTCTGAAACATGTAGCATATAGTTTACATAAATTATTTAACATATATTTATGGATATATTACAATTCAAGCAAGCAACAGATAAAAGAAGCATTTTTTTATTATTTAGTTAAAAATGCTGCTTTACCCTCACAAAAAAAAGCATGTTTTAAGATTCTGTTTTGTTTTATTTTTAAACTAAGTGATTGATGTACGTTTTATTAAAAAATGACCTGCTGTGGCACTTAAAGTGTTTTAGGTTGTTTTTTCGGATTTTCCAATAGCAATTAACTTATCATCATCATCATCATCATCATCATCTCGCAAGGAGATTTCACACAGGCCATCATCAAAGATTTCTCTTTGAGAACAACTTGTGGTGTTCTCTTGAGTCCGAGTGACAACAAGTCTCTTCGGGTCATTATTATTGGCTCACAAGGAGTTTTCACACAGGTCATCAAAGATCTCTCCTTGAAAACAACCTGTGGTATTCCCTGGAAGCTGAGTGAAAAAAAGTCTCTCCAGATTTCCAGTACTCTCCTGCTCTTTTGATAACATTTGCAAATAAATTTGCGTTATTTAAATAACTGGTTACCATTGATTTCTCGCTAGAAGCAACCATTGGTCTCTACTGGAATTTGAGTGGCAATAAGCCTCTCGAAGGTCCCAGTTCTCTTCGCACTTGTCCAGTGGAGATCTAGTCAGCACTCCCTCTCTCTCTCTCTCTCTCTCTCTCTCTCTCTCTCTCCTCGGTCTTTCTATCCTCTTTGACCTTCTCGACTATTTGTGGGGAGAAGGATGGATGAGGGGATAGAGAACTTGTAGATATGCAACTTCAATGTTCTTGGTTCCATGTAAACCTTCTTCCTGTCTGGCCCACACATGTGGTTCATGTGTGTTAATCTCCGCATTCAAGGATTTTCCTTAATATTTCAGCTGTTTTCATTACCCCCTACCCTACTCTGCTGTCACTCATCAAAGCATTTCACGAAAACATGCATGGGCGAGTTCAGTATGGGGGAGACTTGTTTTACCGGTTTCCGATCAATCATGGAATTAAACAAGGCTAAATACTTGCCCCACCCCTGCTCAGGATGTACTTCTCCTTTGTTTTCAAACAAGCATATCAAAATGCCGATAAATCTGTGGAGGGTTTCGATCTTCACCCGTGACAATGGGAATTTCTTTACCTTCTCACAATACAAAGCCAAGTCGAGAGTTCACGAACTAGTTGTCTGTGAACTCCTCTACGCTGATGATGCTGCTTTTTGCACATCTTCCACTGAGGATCTTCAACGACTTCTAGATTCTTTCTCAAACTCATGTAGATATTTCAGATTAACAATCAGTCTTAAGAAAACCGTCATCCTCTACCAATAATCAAAGAGTGTTAATTTTACAATAGATAATACGACCCTGGAAAATAGGGATGAATTCTAAAACCCTACTCTTGACCCCGAACTTAGCATGTGAATTGGCCTAACCTCTACCACATTTGGGAGGCTCATACAGCGCATTTGGAAAAACAAGCATCTGACCATCAAGACGAGAGTCTGTGTGTACGAAGCGTGTGTGTTGAGTGTCTTTCTCTATGAGACTAAGACGTGATCTGCATATCGTCCTCAAGAGTCCAGGGTTAGTGCCTTCCATACAAGATATTTTCAATCAATCATTGGCATGTCATGGGAGGAAAGAATGACAAACGAAGAGCTCATCAGACGGACAGGTTCGGGTGCACTTTTCTCGAGACTTAAGTTCATAATATATATATGTGTGTGTGTGTGTGTGTGCGTGTGCGCGCATGCGTGTGTGTGTTGTAATTTAAATTTATAAATTAATAAATAAAAAACAATGTAAATTCCATATCATTTTGTAAATCACACTTTTAAACCATTGTACATTTATTTTAGCCACGTTCTTAACACGTTAAAAAAACATTTTTTTTACACACGAGACGCTTCAGTATTTCAAAAATGACGTCATGATAAGAAAAAAGAAAAGGATCGTGTTAGAGACATGGATGATGTTCGAGAAGACAGAGGTCAGAGAGAAGGAGCACAATCGTGGTTTAATTCGGGAAAGTATCCGGATACTAATGTCGTTTGTTACAAAAAAATTGAGTCGATTTATTACTTGTCTTATGTTCTTTGCGACGTACTCTGCTACATGTTGGGTCTACATGTGTAAACGTGTGTAAATGTTACATTTGTGTCAAATTCTAAGAGTAATGATGATGATGATGATGATGATGATGGATGAGTCCTTTAACCCTCCGGGGGCTGCATATTTTCAGGCAGCATGTCATGGGCAAGAATAGCCTAACAACACCCCTCTCTCTTCAGGCTTCAGAACACATCTAGCACCTGTTATTCCCAAAAGGTCACCCATTTGGTACTGACCAGGCTCAACGTTGCTTAACTTTGATGATCTAATTGGTAACCGGTGATAAACAACATGATTATGTTGTATATTATTTGCGGATTGTTGACAACAAAATCAAAGATGAAAGTTTATATAAATGGCCATGTGCTTCGAGTGAAGAATAAGCAATTCACTCAGTAAGAATTTTCATTCGAACTTCATGTTTAACAACAAAATATACAAGAATTTTCTTATTGTTGGGGACGCACGAAATGTCTCATTTGTGGCAACTGAGAAAATCGATAAGGAACAAAAGGCCGGAATATTATCGGAAGTGAGCATCAGTTATTGGGCAGCTCCTACTGTATATGTGACCAAAAAGACCAATCAGATTCATGTATGTGCAGATTTCTCTACAGGCCTGAATGCAGCTCTAAAAGATTACCACTATCCCCTCCCCACACTAGAGGATGTAGTCAACAAACTAAACTGTGGTAAAATATTTTCTAAGGTGAATTTAAGCGATGTATACTTACAGATCATCGTCGAGGAAAAATCTTCTAAACTCTTCTGCATCAATACACACAAGGGACTCTACAAATTTGAGAGGTTAGCTTTTAGGGTCAAAGTAGCACCTGAAATCTTCCAGCAGGTCATGGACACCATGCTGGGCGGCCTCAACTTCACTTACGCCTACTTGGACAACATAGTCATTGTCAGTAAATCCACAGGCAAGCATCGCAAACACATCCATGGGGTTTTTAAAAGAATTCAAAGCTTCGGTTTTAAAGTGAAAGAAGCTAAGCTAAGCATGACTTCCTCATGAACAAGATAAAATAACTAGGTCACATAACTGATAAAAATGGTAGACACCCTAACCCTGAGAGGGCAGAAGCCATAAAGAACATGTCTGCTCCTGATGATGTGCAAGCACTCCAAAGCTTTCTGGGACTGGCTAACAACTACCAAGTCTTCATGAAGAACATGCATAACTTGCACTGAAAGAATTACTTAAGAAAGAAAAAGCCTGGAATTGAACGCCTGAATTCTGCGTTTGAGGAAATCACATTTAACATTGGATCTTTTTCTTACACACTATGATCCAAAGAAAAAAAAATAATAGTAGCGAGTGACGCAAGCTCATATGATGTTGGAGTTTGTATACTTCGTATAATGCCTGATGGTACCAAAAACCAATTGCCCATGCATCCAGATCGCTACTACCAGCCGAGAGACAGTATTGGCAGATCGAAAAGGAGACACTAAGTATTATATTTGGCATAACGAAATTTCATAGATACTTATATGGCAGAAATTTTACGTTGTAAATGGACCATAATCCGTTGCTTACAATCTTTGGATCCCAAAAAGGCTTACCAACATATACTGCCAATAGACTGCTGAATTATAATTTTACACTGGAGGACTTGTCATCAAAAAATGGAGGACTTGTCATCAAAAAATGGAGGACTTCTCATCAAAACAAATTAGTCATGCTGATACTGATACCTATGGAAAGGGAACCTTTTGAGGATTC
Organism: Euprymna scolopes; assembly: GCF_053919585.1. NCBI lineage: Eukaryota > Metazoa > Mollusca > Cephalopoda > Sepiida > Sepiolidae > Euprymna > Euprymna scolopes. The sequence continues at coordinate 4,567,750 of NC_136514.1, read as the reverse complement.
CATCATTGCTGCTTGTCGTACTGACTGCGAAATATAAACCAATAATAGGCAACACAATTAGGTATATGTATCGTAGACAGTGACACATGTCGATTTAGAAATTATATAGACTGAAAAGCCGCAGCAAACATACAACAATAAGTGTGTTCCTTTTCCTTATTGCAATCTTTATCCCTGAGTGGCTTCCGGGCCTTGATAAGTGGTGACCACCGTGTAAAAAAAAAAAAAATCCCCATAGTTGGCTCTGCTCTTAAAATCAACTCTGAAACTTCTCGGTCTTTCTCATCAAATCTCCATATATTTGATCTTTTGTTCTTTCTGACTCTTTTAAAATCTGTTCTTTCTATCACCCTAAACACATTTCTCACACTATTCAATATTATAGGCTATTCTCTATCTCTACAAATTTACTATCAGACCATATATGGAGTTGATTGTTGTTATATTTCGTTTGGTGAATTTATGTCCCATTTGAAAGTACTTGATAAATGTGCAGAAAGGGATCTGCAATTCAATTGGCTAAACTTTTTCTCCTTTACTGCAACTTCTCTCTCACAGACGTGGCATTGCTAGTCTCAGTCTTTTTTATCAATACTATTATGGCATGTGTTCTTCAGAATTGACTGATCTATTCCTTGCTTCCTTTGTTCCAGCTCGTTTGTCTCGTTGGTCTAGTAGTCTCCTTCAATCTTCTGTTTTGATACCTTATTGTAATACAGCTAATTTTTTCAGTAGTTTCTTTATAAGAACCACAAGCTTGTGGAACTCTCTACCTGCCCACTGTTTTCCTCCTACCTATAACCTCGGTAATTTCAAGACTAAGGTCAATAGACATCTTCTGTTTTTTTTTTTCCGATAATCATTGTCCATTCTTGTTAGATCCTTACATCAAGTAGTTCACGCCTTTTCTTGAGTGTTTTTCATAAAAGTTTTTTTTTAATATTCATGAACCTGCAAACGTTTAGGAACATGAAGTGAATATGGTTCATGTTGCCGCAATGCTTCATATAAAGTCGTTAAACTGTCAACACATGAAACCGAATTGTATAACAAGCATCTTTTTTTATTAAAAAATTACTTGTTTGTTAAAAGTTTATGAATATTGGATGCTCACTTTTAAAATAGGCGTATTTTTAAAAAATAAATAAATAAATAAATAAATAAAAAATTTTAATTAAAGAAAAAAAAATAATAAAAACAATAATAATAATAATAATAATAATAATAATAATAATAATAAATAAAACGCTGAGATTAAGAAACTCAAGATTTTCAACTGAGGAAGTCTTTTTTGTGCAGGAAGAAAGAAAAAAATTTTAATAAAAAATAACTAAAAAGAAAAAAAAATTAAAAAAAAGACAAATTTATATAAATAAATAAACAAAATAATAAAAAATAACAACAACACAAAGGAACATCACATAGAATTATGAAAACGGAAATGGTATAATTGTGTGGTACCACCATGTACTCTTACATCCCTGCCCACCTTTGTGTGTGTGTGTGTGCATGTCATCATAAACTGAAATTACGCCAAATAAGTGAGGAGAGTCAAGGAGGATGGAAAGACCGAGGAGAAAAAGCACTAACCAAACCTCCGCTTGATGAGTGTAAAGAGGACTGGGACCTTGGGGAGGCTTATTAATGCCACCCAAATTCCAGTGAAGACTAATTGTCACTGCCAACGAAAAATCAATGGCAAGCGGCTGTTGCGATAACGCAAATTTTTTTTGCAAAGTTTATCGAAAGAGGTGGAAAGTACTGGAAATCTGGAGAGACTTGTTGTCACTCACAATCCAGAGAATACCACAAGTTGTTCTCAAAGAGAAATCTTTGATGATGGCCTGTGTGAAAACTCCTAGGGAGTAAATAATATCGAAAAATAATATCGAAAAATAATATCAAAAAATAATATCGAAAAATAATATCGAAAAATAATATCGAAAAATTCCATCAATGGTTGTTTCTCGTCTATGACTTCTCAGATCCGTTCTCTTCGACATTCCAGCACGTGTTGCATTTTTTTCCTTTTATTTCCTTCCTCTTCTCGCGCACACTTCCTAATTTGAATATGTGCGTTTTTCTGCTCCTGCTGCTGCTAATCTCTTCTTTCTTCCACCTCCCGCCAGCATTAGCCTGCGACTTCACACGTCCGTTCTCTTCGAGGCCGACTATTTCTCTCATGAGCACGTGTTGCATTTTTTTCCCTTTTTTTTCCCTTCCTCTTCCCGCGCACACTTTCGAATTTGCATATGCGCGATTTTCTACTATTGCTGCTGCTAATTTCTTTGCATCCTTTGCTGCTGCTGATATTTTCCACGTGCTCACATGCGCTATCTTACACAATGACGATGATCGGTGCGAGAATTAATGCAAACAAATAATAATCAAAGTTTGTCCAACCATCTGATCATCTTCGGTATATCAGATGACACACGCTGGGAATTTATTTAAAGTGAAGCTGGTTTGTGCAGACCTAGCTGCACTCTCATCCCAACCAGCCTGATCTAGCGGCAGGACAAGGTCAAGATGGCTGGAGGCCAGATGGCTTGCAGAAGCTGCCGGAAGTGTCAATATCCTCCTACATACAGCGCCTGGTCTTCCCAAATAGTCATCCATCTGGTACTGGCCAGGCTCAGCATTGCTTAACTTCTGTGATCTAATAATGAGAACCAGTGTGACAACGTGATTTTTTCCATATACAACAACAACAACAAACAAACAAACAACCGCATTTTGAACATGCAGATAAATGGTACAGACACAAACTGGAAAACGAAAGCATAAAATCCTCTAGGACATGGTAACAACAACCAGATAAGCTCATCCAAGCAAGGAGACAGGACGTCATAATAGAAGCTCAACTTCTTATAGGTCTTTGTTAGACACGATCCCAAATAGTAGTCCCTTATATTCCTAGTGACAATATACCTTGTTTTGGGGTGAAAAAGAGTAAAAAAAAAAAAAAAAAAGTCATGTAAACAAACATCTTGTTACCAATTCCCATTATAAATCTGCCTCCTATCACAGTAGCTCCTTATACTGCAGTGGCAATTTAAATAATATCATAAAAATAGTTGCAAATATTGTAAATGTGATGAACTCGCAATTATGTACAAACAGATTCATCCAAGCAAGTTTATCGGACGCCATGATAGAAGGGAAAAATGTTTGTTTTTTTTACAAAAGATTCACCACTATCAAGGCCCGGGGCCACTTGAGGATAAAGGTTAATGAGGGTACAGTAGTCGATGGGAAAATGTCGTAGTAATCATTAGTAGTGGGAATTTGGTGAATAGGATTATTTAAGGGGATGACTTTATCAAGAATTTGTTTATGTTGGACTTGAAGACGACCATTTTGCAGTCAAATAAAAAGCAGGGCAATGGAACAGAGTCCCACAGGTGTGCAGTTCTAAGAAAGAAACTTTGTTCATGGAATTGACATTTAGGTTTAGGCACAGATAAAGAGTGGGGGAAATTATTGATAGTGTTTTCAGCTAGACAAGTGTTTTTCGTGAAAGTCAGGACAGGGGGGACCATAGATTGGAGCTCAGACGAGGACTTGCCATGAAAATAACGATAAAGCAGAGACAGGTTCGCAACGTCTCTTCTGTGGTAAAAAGGTTGCAGGGAAAAGAAAAAGGCATCGCCCACTAGGCTACGAAGTTTATTTTGAACTCTGTCAAGTTGCAAAATTGTAGATTTTGCCGTCCCAGCAGACTACAGGGTGAACACCAAAAATATGTAAACACGAAGCAAATACAAAGAACAGATGACAATATGAGAATGAAAAAAAATCAATATAACAGCAGTAATCGCAGGAACACTAGGAACAGTCCTAAAAGAAAAAAAAGCATGAATAAAACTAGGAGAAATTGGAATCAAAAGGAAGACTGAGACTCTATACCAGGCGACAATACTGACAACTGCTGAACTCTTAAAGAAAATCCTCAAATGCAGAAACTATCATAAACTACGAACACTAACCTGCCACACGAAAGGTGCAACAAAAGTAAAATAAAAATCTAGAAGTGACACCACATGAAACTAAGGGAACTAAAACTTTGTGTAAAAAGAGATGAAACGGTAAATCTATATATAAAAATGAGAATGTGTGTGTGGGGTGCGATGACACTTCTCAACCTATATACTCGACGAATTTTTTTTTATCTACAGACTCGAAATTTGATATCTAGGATATTCAGATATGTAGAAAATATTTTAATTCATTATCATCTGGAAAAAAGGGGCTGCTAAGGGATTAAAATTGAAAAATTGGTACGTGGGAATCACCAGACTTTTATCTGTTTGGTGTTTCACGAATGTGCATGCGTGAATCGTTTACACGACCGAATACTTATATTAAGAATAAGTAGGTTTGAAAACAGCTTTTAAATATTGTGTCATGCTGGTCTAATGGTTATCGTACTTGACTCACTGTCTCTAGGTTTTTGTTTCGATCTCAGTCCGAGCATTTTTTTTTTACTTACAAAAAGTGAACTGTTTAGAAAAAACATAATACTTGCATACACGTTTCAGTTTGTGTATGAATCGAAACATAATATTCATGCATACTTTATGACCGGGCAGCCTGTTAGTATAGCTCTAAAGGTGAGAATGTGCGTGAGGACACTTCTCAACCTATATACTCAATGAATTTTTGATCTACAAACTTGAAATTTGATATATAGGGTATTCACACATGTGGAATACTTTTTAATCGGTTTTCATCTGGAAGAAAGGGCTGCTAAGGGATCCAAATTGAAAAAAATGGTACTTGAGAGTCATCATTGTTTTTTTTCTGTTTGTCAACTGTTTCACAAATGCACAGTCATGAAACATGACAGTTTTTTCATGTTATGAATAAGTAGTTTTGAAGACACTTTTTGGAGTTCATGTTAAGCTGGCCTAATGGTTATCGTATTTGACTCATTGTCTTTAGGTTTTGGTTTCGATCTCAGCTCTTATACATTTTTTTACTTACAAGAAATGAACTGTTTAGAAAAAAACATAATAATCACATGCACGTTTCAGTTTCTTTCCGTTTCTTTTTTTTTGTTTTTACTTAATTTTTTTACAGAATTTAACGCTACATTTAATATGGGGCAGTATATCTATAAGCGATAATGTGTGTTTGTGAAGATAAATAATTTATCATGTGAACGATTCACGCATGCACAGTCGTGAAACAGTTGATAAACAGACAAAAATCCAATAACTCCCCCCCCCTCAAGTACCAATTTTGCAATTTTGACCCCTTAGCAGCTCTTATTTCTGGATGAAAACCGATTAAAAAGTTTTCCACGTGTCTGAATACCCTGTATATCAAATTTCAAGTTTGTCAATCAAAAATTCGTAGAGTATATAGGTTGAGAAGTGTCCTCACACTCACACACATACACTTTGTCACTTTTATATATACAGTAGAACCCTGGGATACAGCATTAATCCATTCTGGGGTTGGTCAAATTGCTGTTTGGTGAGGCCTATATAAAATTTTATACAAATGAGTAATAAAAAATACGGTACAGTATATAATACACGTTTATAATCAAATAACATTATAAATAACACCGTAAGGCGGGGCAAATACTGCAACCAGGAGCCGGAAAAACATTGTATTCCGCATCGTAACCTTTAAAAACGTATCCCGTGGTTCTACTATAGATTTTTGTTGTAGGATGGAGACAATATCTTTTCAAAATAAATTTGAAACAAAATTTTTATACAAATTTTAGTTAAAAATTGTTCCGGTCACCTCATAAAGGGATAAAATCAAACCTTTATCCTCACCATACGCAGGCTAAGGACCACAAATGTCACAGATATTGAGCATATAAAAGAGATTATTATTATGAATAAGATTGAGGGTCCGGGTTAGACGCCACCCATACTGTGACCTGATATGAGATTGGGTTCAACTTACAAATACCTACAGCAAAGAAAGAGCAAATGTAATATAAGCCAATTTAAGCTTCGAGCCTTAAAAAGATATCCTTTTGCCACCCACTACTTAATATTTCTAAACCGTTAATCCCTTTCTCAAACTGCCTGCCCATCTGAACCTTTTGTTTTCTGGCAGTGATCACTATATTGTCAACAAGCCCAGCATTTTTTCATTCAAAGATTATTGTGGTACTACTATTATTACTACTACTACTAATAATAATAATAGTGATACTACTACTACTAATAATAATAATAATAATACTAATAGTGATACTACTGCTACTACTAATAATAATAGTGATACTACTACTACTAATAATAATAATACTAATAGTGATACTACTGCTACTACTACTAATAATAATAGTGATACTACTACTACTAATAATAATAATACTAATAGTGATACTACTACTACTACTAATAATAATAATAGTGATACTACTACTACTACTAATAATAATAATAGTGATACTACTGCTACTACTAATAATACTAATAGTGATACTACTACTACTAATAATAATAATACTAATAGTGATACTACTGCTACTACTAATAATAATAATAGTGATACTACTACTACTAATAATAATAATAATAATAATAGTGATACTACTGCTACTACTACTAATAATACTAATAGTGATACTACTGCTACTACTACTAATAATAATAGTGATACTACTACTACTAATAATAATAATAGTGATTCTACTATTAATAATAATACCAATAGTGATACTACTAATAATACTATTACTACTACTACTACCACCATTACTAATAATAATACCACCACCACCACCACCACCACAAACAATAACTTCTCTCCTAACACAAAACTAGTTTTATGCACATATTGTCGAAAGAATTTCATTTGTTTTCTTTATAGACGTATGAGGGTCGTTTGTAAAGTAAAGCCTCCCATTTATTTTTCAACAAAAAAGTTGAAGAGCTATGAAGACAGGAGTGGTATCATTAAAACGAGCGACCTTTTGCGCAACAAAATTTATTTTTCTACATAGTCACCACCATTCTCAATGCACTTTTGCCAGGAATTCAATGACGCATCTCTGCTTCTGATGCATGTCCATAACAGGGGTTGCTTTCTTAAGAGTCTCACACCATCAATATCTGCAATAAAGGAATGAAATCTTCAGGTTGTGAATGCATAAGTTCAGTCATCATATCAATGCAATTTTTAATCCCATCTGACCAATTCGGGTAGAATAAAAAAAAAAGGAGGCATTACTTTTGAAACAGCCGTTGTATAAGAAAAATACCTCAAGACACGTAAAGTTTATTCTACTGAACTCTGATTTGAACAACTATGACTGATCATTTTTCAGTCACTCTCCACTGATCATCAGATAGGACTATAGTCAACGACCTAGACACTGACCACCAATGACCAGAGTGTGACTCGTCTGAGAAGCTCCATTGTCATTGACCTATCTTACTTCTTGTGAGCATTGAAGATTGCAGTCAGAGCAGAATGCAAGAAAAGATTTTGCATCAAAAATGATTTCATGTTTTTTTGTTAAATATTGATAAATAAGGAATCGTACAGAATTAAAATCCATTTAGTATTACGCATGTAACTTAAGAAAAATAAGCTTGAAATGTATCAGCATTCTGGCGAATAAGCGAAATCAACAGAACATCAGGTCAAATTCAGTCGCCATCTTGTTTTGATTTCACTTATTCACATAATGTTGACATATTTCAAGTGTGTTTTTTTCCCAAGTTGCATGCGTAATACTAAAAGGAGTTTAACACGAAATGATTCCTCATTTATTCAACTGGATGAAGTGTTTGCTTACACAATTTGGAATTCTTAAATGGTTACCCATCAAGATGCTGACCAGGACTAATGTTGCTTAACTCTGGTGATCTGAGGATATGCATCGTGTCAATATCATAATATGAAATGCACACAGGTGCTGTTGTAGTCACATAATTAACGCATATCAACTCTACACTCTTTCATGTAGCAGATTTCTTAAGAACAGCGTTATTGATGAAATCATCTGTCAGGCCTTGGATATCGCTGGCTTCGCATTGATCCTTAAATCAGAGGAGATGGCAAACAACCTGATGTTTCTTTTTACAAATGGCCGCTTATCATTCAAACACTGCTGTTTTTGAATATATGGATGTGTGGCAGTTTTAGTCATTTAGAACTGCTTTAAAGCTTCACCGCTTGCTCATTTTCCGACCAAATTCCAAACAATTATTATAGTTTATAGATCATCTTTTCAGCTATATTGTGAAAAGAAAATTTTCAATTTTCGTTCAGTAAAACAAAAATTCTGAAATTATTAAAAAATATAAGGAGGCGAGCGACGTTTTTTGAGTGATTTCCATAGCAACCACGTCGCTTCAGCAACTACTGTTGCTACTAATTCACTGCTGTCGCGGAAAGAGTTGTCCACACTGAGGATTGAATCTTCAATCTTCAGAAGAATATCACTTTTTACAATTGATTTTTCCAAGTACTCTAATCACTGCAGACAATTCTGGTGCGAATTTTAGGAGCCTTAAACCTATTTTATTTCTTGTAGTAAATATCATTCATTATTAATTATTACTATATATTAATGTATATCTATTTCTATACTTATTACTTGTATATATTTATGTTTTTACTTATTACTTGTATAAATTATCTATTGTTTATAATTACTGGTTCCCATATCAAAATTCTGTCCAAATTCTCAAGTTCAACAGAAACATTCCTGAGTTCAACAAGGTACACTTGAGGAAGGTTGAAGGTTTACATCGACCGAAACGTTGTGAAAATTACACTCAAGATGAGAACAGTAGTCCGATGAATCCAAATAACACAAATAACCAATCCTCATCTCAAAAATTCAGAAACGTCAAACCTGCTGATATTGTAAGCATGAACTAATTCAACTTTCAAAATATTTTCTTTTTTTTTTTTTTTCTTTGATTTGATAAAAATAAAAAAATTCAGACAAGAAAAGAATGATATGAGCTTAATGTAAAAATGATGATATTGGTTTCGTTTTATTTACAAACTGGATTTTATTAATTCTGGGTGAAATCATAAGGCTTCCACATTTTGGCAAATTTCAAAACTTTCTGACGTTGCACTTCAAACTCTTCCTTGCGTGGCCTACGAAACAAACATGGATCTGCATCGATGAGACCTCCGATGATCTCCTGGAAGAAAAAAAAAAATAATGACATTGACAGCAAAAATAAGAAAATAAAAATCAACAATTGATGCAAATTCATTTTCCAAAGGGAGATAATCCAGTTCATCAGAGTAATTTATTATGAGGTTAATTTATTTCATTTTTTTTTTTTTTTTAATCGTTGGCAACATAAATGATTTTAAAACAAATATAGCAGGGAAACTAGTCCCAAACAATTTACTTTGGCTTACATATGTGACGTAATCGCGTTAAAAACAATTAAATTAGAAGTTATCGTTATTAGTCATTCGTTGGCCATGTTTTTTCTTCTCACGTGCACATCAGCAATGCTGTGCAACATTTAAAAACCAATCCTAATGGTAATTTCACATGCTTATATTTTCTATTGAATATTAAATTGTTTTTAAAGTAAATACATTATATATGAGTAGGTAAACAAAACTAAATTGTTTTAAACTAATTTCCCAACATTTTTTTAATTTAAACGTGTTTCGTTTGTCCAAATCACTAATAAAAATCTAAAAATAAAAAAAAAATACACTTTTAGGTAAACTACAAATTTGCCGTTGATTTTTTTATCCCAATCCTACAAAAAAAACAAACATTTTTTTTTACCCCAATCCTAAAAAAAAATTTTTTATCACCCCAATCCTAAAAAAAACACTTTTTACCCCAATCCTAAAAAAAACACTTTTTACCCCAATCCTAAAAAGAAAACCACTTTTTACCCCAATCCTAAAAAAAAAACACTTTTTACTCCAATCCTAAAAAAAAACACTTTTTACCCCAATCCTAAAAAAAAAAACACTTTTTACCCCAATCCTAAAAAAAAAACACTTTTTACCCCAATCCTAAAAAAAAACAACATTTTTTATCCCAATTCTAAAAAAAACATTTTTTACCCCAATTCTAAAAACAAAAAAAAAATGTTATATATATTCTTTTTAATTTTCAAAGTTATTTTGGTTGTTGACATGGGCATGTCATTGCAACATACTGTATATTCCTTTATTACAGAGCGCCATTCAGGTGTTGCTCATTTTAGATTTATTGCAGTTTGTATTCTTTACTTGCACTTTATTAAAGTATACACATTTAGAATTCTTGAAAAATTATAAAAGGCATATATTTAGACAACAACTCTTCATTTAAACATGTTTGATTAAACAAAATAATCAACTTCCACTTATTAATTATTTTATTTCTTTTTTATGATTCTGGTATGTTTTTAATAAATATCAGGCTATTTTTTAGTCATAAAAAATATAAAAAATAAATAAAAACTATACAATAATAATAATAAATTTCACACTAATATATACTAATTTAAGTGGCAATTTAATAGTTAATGCATTTGGGACGATTCCAATATTTTTCTGATTCTGATGCAATTATCAATACTGTTCTTAATTCACAATTTTGATACAATTATTGATTCAGAATTTTTTTTAATTTTTAAATATAGAGTTGTTGTGTTTTAATTTTTTTAATTTGGGGGGAGTGGGGTGACTATCACAAAACCCATGTACTATGTGCATATATTTTTTGTAAATGTAAAAATACATGAATGTGGCTTGAGATTGGAGTTTTTTTCGTATTTTAAAATCAACAAATATTCATCCTTTCATCATTAATATGTGGAAAATTAAGTTTTAAATAAAAATTAAGTTTTAAATAAAAACAATAAAAAGAATCATTGGTGTTTATGTTACTGCATTATTTTTAAATAGTTTTTTCAAGTTATATTCAACTACTGTACACTCTTTAACCATTATCCTTGAGTGGCCTCTTGGCCTTGATAAGTGGTGACGCCTATGTAAAAAAAAAAAAGTTTAACAATATCTATTTTTATTAAATTGTTAGATCGAAGTACAGATTAGTCACAAAACACCCTCCACATGTTAAGAATGGCTTTCTAAATAATAACATTACTATTTCAGCACAGTAACATAAGTGCATCAGTACCAAATCATTTTTGGCATCAGAAAATCAGTACAAATTTTTACGATTCCGATAACACATAAAGGTCTGATATTTTTTATTCCTTTATTCTGATTCCACTTAATCGTTCCAACATTAGTTCCAACATTCGAAAACATTCGTTCCAACATTAGTTCCAACATTCGTTTCAACATTCGTTTCAACATTAGTTTCAACATTCGTTTCAACATTCGTTCCAACATTCGTTCCAACATTCGTTCCAACATTAGTTCCAACATTCGTTCCAACATTCATTCCAACATTCGTTCCAACATTACTCATAATTTATTTTAAGGAAAGAGATTGAATGGTTCGGACATGTTTCCACCAACTACCAAACAAACTCCGATGATGTAAAGACATCATACAACAAAAAAGGGCACATTTAATTGTCATGTCATAAATTTAATTGTGATGTCATAAATTTAATTGTCATGTCATAAAGGCATTGATAAGTGACAATCTTCTGGAAGTTGGAGGTTCAATCCTTACATAAGGCAATGACGACTAAGAATAATATAAAAATTGGTCATGGCTAACAAAATGAGAACAATCTAACCCGCACGATTAAATAAAAAGTTTAATTTTAAATTCTTTATATGTTGCTTTGTTCGACATAAAGATGGCCATGTGTAAAAAAAAAAAATGTGACTCAATCGAAACGTGAAAATAACAAGATGAGAAAAGTCATCCGAATGCTATAAATCTTCATCTAAAAAATTGTGAAACATAAATTTTAGTCGTATCAAAAGCTATGCAACATATTATTTTCCCGAGTGGCTTCCGGGCCTTGATAAGTGGTGACCACCTTGTAAAAAAAAAGAAAAAATTATAGGACTTCTCATGATTTTTCACAATGTTTCAGTTGATATAACCTCCCACCCTCTTCAGCTGCATCGAAAAGCCGTAGTATGTGGAGAGATTGAAAAATTGAGTTTAGCTGACCATATCTGGAAAGAAAAGGGAAACCATCTACCATTTTGGAACGAAATAAAAATTATAAACAGAGAGGAACGGTGGAGAGTAAGACAACTTAAAGAAGCAGCACATATGCTGGGGAATAATCAACTACTAGTATAGAATTCAATACGATATGGGAAGCAGTAATTATAAACAATAGATAATATATACAAGTAATAATTAAATATATTATATATATATACATATGTATATATATATATATATATGTATATATATATATATATATATATGTATATATATAATATATACAAGTAATAATTAAAAACAATAATATATATATATATATATATATATATACACCCATAAGTAATAATACTTAGTAATAAATGGTGATATTAAGAATTAGAAATAAAATAGGTTTAAGGCTCCTAAAATTCATACCAGAATTGTCCGCAAGTGCGTGTGACACAGTGGTTAGAGTACTCGGACAAATCAATTGTAAAAATGATATTCTCCTGAAAGTTGAAGGTTCAGTGTCGGCGTCCGAAAAATACAACTGCGAATTATTTAGAACCTCTATTCAGTCATGGCTGACAGAACAAGAGCATGCTACCCTCGTGAAGTAAGTAAAGGGTTCCGTTCAAAATTCTGTCCAAATTCCTGAGTAAACAAAAACATTCTCGAGTTCAGCAGGATAAATCTGAAGAAGGTTGGAGGTTACATCGACCGAAACGTGAAAATCAAACTCAAGATGAGAACAGTAGTTCAGAGAATCCAAATGATACAAATAAATTTTATCACCAATATCGATAAAAACCAATGGTCTGTTATTATCGCGTATAGTAAGAATTGAACATTCAAAAGATAGTCACTTAAAACTGATTGTAAATCAACATGTTTAAGTAATAATCAGTTCTACGTGAAAATCTGCTTCGGAACAAGACCAAGCACTCTTTAACCTTTGTCGGCAATCATCAAGAGATTGGGTCTCAATAAAAGCACTTATCCTCATCGCCTGACATGATTTTTTTTGTGAGTTCTTTAAAAGATTAATTCAGGTTCGGACACAAATCATTTTAAGAGGAACGTTGTCTGTGCAGAGCGACAAAAAAGATCTGGAAAGACAAATAAATATCAGAAGAGGCGAGTTCACATGTTGAACATTTCAAAGTTTGTTAATTTTTATTTATTTAGTAAAGATTCACCATTTATCAAGGTTAAAAGCCACTCAAGGATAAGAGTTAATGAGATAAATTGGTGGTTGAATGATGAAGAAATATTAGGAGAGGATTTTAAAAGAAGCCAACATTATTTTGATTTGGTGAAGTGATTGATTATGAAACGACAGAATAACAGAATTCTTGGAGATTTTAAAAAGTCATGAAGAACATGTTGTAATAACTCGGTTTTATGTTTAATGAATTTGATTTTCGGATGAAGATGGTTTACGACAAGTGTTTGTTGTCATCAGATTTGAACATGTACCATGGATGGGAAGTTCTTGGAAAGAAACTCTGCTCATGGAATTCGTATACAATGACAATTTTCTTTCGTGAAAGTTCAACCGTTAATACGGACAATAAGAACTAAGTAAGAACAAAGCCAAGTGATACGTTCTTTAACCTTGGGAGGCAATCACCGAGAGATTGCGTCTCGATAAAAGCATTGATCCTCATTGTCTGACTGTGTTGGCATCAGGAAGGGCATCCAGACAATAAACATTTTAGCTAAAGAAATGACTTCCAAAAAGAAAAATGCTGTCGTATTTTAAGTTTTCAAGTGATATTCTGCCTAGTACCGGTATTAATGGCTATGGTTCTCCATTTATATATCTCTCCTTTGAAGCATTCATGAATTCATTGTTGCTCATCATCTTTGATGTAGCCCAGGTGTTCAGACTGTTGCTGGTTATCGGAGAGTAGTTTGATGACAATCAGGTGTCACCTATCTATCATGGTAATCCTTGCTGAGCGAGGTGTTTTGATTCAGAACCATATTCACGCTATCAAATAAAGAGTTTGATGCATTGCCATAACTTTCTTTGCAGTTGTACACACAGGAGATTGCAGTTCCTTTCTGTCAGAGCAGTGCACATACTGAGTGACTGTCCAGACTACTGTACCTAGAGGTATCTTCTGCTCAGCACAACGAAATACGAAACCAGGAACAGAATTATTTCAGTTTACTTCCGTATTACATCAGTCATCTGCTTTCCATGACCTCACGTTACCCTGATCAGGCTAAGTGGGTTCTCGAGCATGCCTAGGGGTCTCCCACAGACTAGCAGAGGAAAGGAAGCATTTTACTTTTCCTTTCACAAGTTATGTAGTTTAAATTATGGCCTGGCTAGAGGTAGGTTAGTTTGGAAATCAATTTATAAAAGCTGTCAAACACATTTTTTTTTTTTTTTACATGGAGTTCACCACTTATCAAGGCCCAATGGCCACTCGGGGATAAGGGTTATTGTGTGTACAGTAATCAAAGGGATAGTGTAGTAATAGTATTGGAGAATTGGTAAAGTGTCATTACTTAAGGGGGCGGTTCATCAGGAATTTGTTTGTGTTGGACTTGAAGACATCCAGGTTGAAGTCGGGAGGGAAACAGGCAAGCTGAACAGCGTGTAAAACAGATGTTGGTGTTGTTGTCGGTGGTGGTGGTTAAATGTTACAGATCAAATAAAACGATGATTATAAAAAATAATATCAAACCTTTCCAAAGAAAAACGGGAATTTTTTTTCATCTTCAATTGCATGAGCAAATCCGCTATCCAATCCGAAGTTGACAGCAAAGAATGGAAATCCTTTAGGAATCTAGACATAGAAAGAAGAGATCAGTTTTATATGATGATGCATCAAAAGGGAGAAGGTGTTGGGTAAGACTGAAGCAAGTCAACATGAAAACTAAAACATCTGTAGAACACGATACGAACATAAAATTTTCAATATTTGACAGATTTATTTAACGCAGATTTTTGAAGACGCCAACATTATTTGGATTTGAAAAGGTGATTGATTATGGAATGACAGAATAACAGAATTATTTGAGACTAGCAGGGGTACCCGGTGTTGCCCGAGTTTGGAGAGGTGGTGTATTAAGGAACCCCGAAAACAACAGTAGGCAGTCCAGGTGGAGAGAGGTGTTTAAAAAAAAAAGTGGTAGTAGGCAGGCTCGAACCTGTAACATGAAGGAGGAAAAGAAGGAGAAAAAAACCCAACGTTTTAGATGATAAGAGTTAATGAGATAGATAAATTGCTGATCAAATGATGAAGAATATTATGAGAGGATTGAAAATAATGAATGGGATGAATAAAATTTGATTTTTTGGATGAAGATGGTTTATGACAAATGTTTGTTATCATCAGATTTGAAGAAGACCATGTTGTAACACACAGGAAAATAATCACGTAATAACATGTGCCATGGATGGGAGTTCTTGGAAAGAAACTCTGTTCACGGAATTCGTTTTTTTTCATTCAAATATGGAGGAATAAATCTCATGTCGTTCAACAGTTTTGTTTCAATGAGTTTCACATATTTTGTGTGATATGAGACGTTTAGAAATGTTGTCTACAACAAAAACATTTTAAAGACAAACTTACAGATTTTCGGATTCCTTTCTTTGAAATGTCCACAAGTTTTTTGTTCATGCACCATTCACTCTCTGACTCAAGTATAGCTTTCTGAAAAAATAAATTGTTTCAGTTTATATATATATTAGCAAAAGTACCCGTCATTGACTGGGTTCAAAAACAGCCTACAGAAAATGGACTCTGATTTATGAAAGTATGATAGCTTATGAAAAGGAAGGGTTGTAAAGAGATAGCTTCGAATTTGGGGGTATCAAAACAAAAGCAAAATATGATGAAAGTAAAAATAAAATAGATAAACCCCATAATTTATTATACCATATCTGTTCACACTGAAACACTTATCACAATATTCTGTGGATCTATATTAAAAAACCTTGTTAAACTTTGTGACATATTTCCATTCTATGGAGGTCAGGCGCGAACGAACACCCCATAATTTTATTATACCATATTTCTTCAAACTGAAACATAATTATCAAAGTATACTTACGCAGATAGATATGAAAAGTTTTTATTAAAGTTTGTCCCTATTTCCATTCCATGGAGGCCAGGCGCGAACCCAGACCCCACAATTTTATTATACCATCCCTATTTAAGTTAAAACATACTTATCAAAGTATTCTTATGTACATCTATATCAAAAACACTTGTAAACGTTTTTTTTTTTAATTTTTTAATTTTTTATTTCCATACTTTGTGGACCAGGCGCGAACGCAGACCCCACAATTTTAATGAACCACCGTTCTGCCAGATCAAACATAACTATTCCTGCGTCTCGATAAATCTTCTATCATTATATGTAATCAGTTGGTTGGTTGTTTTTGTTTTACGGCATATCAACCTTTTTCAGGTTATTTAATGCCGAATCTAGTTATTTTGAGGAACGATTTTTAATGGAGTATTTTTTTTTTTTAAAATCAGATTCTATTTAACCCATAGTTGAGACCCTAACAGGTACTACCACTCTGGGTCAGAGTGGACCTGGGAGCAATGGCAATTAAAGGGTGGCTCCACACTCCTCACTCCACAAGGCCCGCAAGGTGGGGCCTCACCATCGGATATAGTTTTAGGTCATATCCAGGACCTATATGTAATCAGTTTTTTAAAATAGTAAATTATATAGGAGCCTATTCGTGACCAGACATACACACACACATTCAGCTTTATATATATATATATATATATATATATATATATATATATATATATATATATATATATATATACTAACAGTTCAGCCCGGTTTTGCTCGGCCCTATGTACTGTTCATAACTTTATGTGTACGGTAATGCCTTTCTATATAATAGGCTTCCTTAACTACCATAGAGAAAAGTTGGTAAAAACTGCAGAGGTTGAATTTTAAAAAACTTTGACCCCAATTTTGACCGCTTAACAATTATTATTTTTTTGCTCAAATCAAACTAAAATGTTTGACCCATGCCCAAGTAACCTACATTTAAAATTTCAAGTGTTTAGACCCAAAATTGGCAGAGGAGTTTGGTAGTCTGCAAAGGTCAACTCTGTCAACTTTGACCTCTTGGCAGCAAAATTTTTGCCCAAAAACTGATTAAAAAGCTTGCTGCATGTCTGAATACTCTTTATGTAAAATTTCAAATGTTTAGACCACAAATTAGCTGAATAGTTTGCTAGACTGCAAAGGTCAAATCTTTTGAACTTTGACCTCTTGGTAGCCAAATTTCCAGCAAGAAAAAAACAATTAAAAGCTTGCCCTATGTCTGAATACACTTTATGTACAATTTCAAATGTTTAGACCAAAAATTGGCTGAGTAATTTGGTAGAGAGCGCAGAAGTCATTATTTTAAACTTTGAGCCCAATTATGACCCCTTAGCATTTATTGTTTTGGGCTCAAATTAAATTATAAAGTTATATCCATGTCCAAGGAACTTATATCTAAAATTTTAAGTGTTAAAACCAAAATTGGCAAAGGAGTTTGGTAGAGTTCTTAAAGGTCAAATCGTTGAAATTTGATCCCTGAACAGCCAAATTTCTGGCCAAAAACCAATTAAAAAGATTTTCCCAAATCTCAATACCACTTATGTCAAATCTCGAGTCTGTAGACCGAAAATTGACAGAGTAATTTGGTAGGGAAATGTACACAGACTGACAGACACACATTTTCACTTTTATAGATATATACACACACACACACATATATATATATATATATATATATATATATATATATATATATATATAAAGTAAAAATGTCTGTCTGTCTGTCTGTCTGTCTATATATATATATATAGTTTTTAGATATGTATGGCTAGGTTTCCTTCCTCTTATCTCTTTGCCTTTCTGGTACGTAAGGTACTTAAGCTTTTATGGATTTTTATTCTCATAGCATTTAAATGCTAGTTAACACTGATTAATATGCTGAGATTCTTTCCAACAAACACCATACCGTAATCTATATATATCTTTATATATATATATTACTATCTATTATCTATTTGCCTTTCATTCTCATAGCATTTATATGCTAGTTAACAAGTCGTAGAATAGATCTTGTAATCTTAAACTTAAACTTAGTTATAGTTTATCCTTTTTATATTTTATATACATATGTATAAATAGTTACCGTATTATTCTACATTTTCTTATTTGGGAAATGGTATTATCCACTGGAGAATCATATATTTAACAGCTGTCCTGTTTTTTAATCTCTTAAACAGCTACATGGTAAGCAGCTGAGGATCCCTGTTTTCTATTTTTTTTTAAATTTGAGTTAAGGTTTTCTTATTTCATCCTTATATGGTTTTATTTTATTATTTGAGACTTTTGAGAAATCAGCTTATGCAAGTGCTAAGTCTATTTAACAATTTTAGTTAAGGCTTTCTATTTTTCATCCTTATATAGTTGAATTCTCTTTTGTAATGAAAGACTTTTTAGAAGTCGGATTATTTAGGCGCTAAGTCTGCGATAGGTTAACTTTAGTTTCTTTTTTTCGGGAAATTAAACTGCATTTTTTATTTTTTTTACACTTTTTTTTTTTGCTCATAGCTTCATAACTCAACTGCAGAATTAAAGAATATTTCAACACGTATTTTGTGTCATTAAAAAAAGATTTAGGGGAACAAATATTTATTATGTTATTTGTCTTGATTAGACTATTGTTCTCATCTTGAGTGTTATTTGTGCAACATCTTTGTCGGTTTGGTTAATAACTTTTCTCCTTTCTTTTCTAAACAACAACCAATATGTCTGAGGACGGTCGAAGGCCAAATTAACGAAAACATTGTTGCATTAATAACACTCAACATGAGAACAACAAGTAATATAACCAATCATCCCTCATCTAAAAAAATTCAGAAATTCAAATATTTATTAACTCACATTTCATATAATAATAGATTTCGGCCATTGTTAATTATAACGAGATGTGATTTTCATAAGTAATGAGTGTCAGTAATAATAATAATTAGACTGAGTAGATGTTCAGGAGAGATGGAGAAAAGGGGCAGGAAATTTGGAGCATCCATAACTATAAAAGTTTGATTTTTTTTTTTTATAAGTAATTACTTGTTTAAAAGATTAATTGAAATTCTCTGATGTTTAAAAATGTCACCATCGTACCTTGAAATACATCGGGGCCATGCAACCATCGTCTTTTTCTAACGGAACGCAGTCAATGGACGCATGATAAAACTTATTTAATTTCATGCTTGTTTCCATAAAAATTGTATCTTTTCCCATTTCGGAAAACATTTTCACCACTGCTGCTTTAAAATTCTGAAAAATAAAAAATAAATCTCTTAATTATATAAATAATCTAGCTGGGCGCCCGACGTTGCCTGGTTGTCAAAAAAAAAAAAAAAAAAAAAACACAGGACTTGGGTGCTATCAGCCAGAAGTGAAACCGAAAGCAAAAAGAAAAAAAAAAAAAAGAAGAAAAAATGCTTCGTGCTGGGCACAAACTTGCATGCCATAAGTTAGTAAGATGTTGTCATGTTGCAAATTTAGCTTTTTAAAACGAAAGAACGAAACGATGGTTTGCACATACACGGTTTGCAAACTGTGTCAAAAGCAAAGTTTTTATTTGACCCCCCCCCCCATTCAAACAAAATGACATTTCTACACAAAATAATTGACGATTTTTTCCAATTCTTTAATATTATGTGTCCGAGAGATCGCTCTTTCTAACAATAACCGGTCCATGCCACAACAATGCAGATGACAAAAACAAACACACAGACATTTGCCCTTTATAGAAAAGAATACCCGTCTCAGGATGGGTAAAATTAATTCAGTTCTTCTCCAGAATTGCTCCTACATTAAAAAACAAAAATAAAAATAAAATCTGTATAATGTACGTACCCATAACAAAACGAAAATATCATATTCCAAAAATCATGTAAGTTGATCAAGTAGTTTTATTTTAAAATTAAAAAAAAAAATCAAATTTTATGAGTAACAGAAGAGTGGCCATCTTGTGTGCCATTTTGAAACCAATCGAAAAAAATTCAAACTTGTGAGATTTACGTTGTAATGCCTTTGAATTCTCATTAATTGTTTAAAAATGATTTTCTTTATAAAAATAAAACTACCTGGTCAATTTATATGATTTTTGGAATATGATATGTTCGTTTTGTTACGGGTATGTACATCATACAGATTTTTCTTTAGTTTTGTTTTTAATATCGGGGCAATTCAGGATCAGAGCCTTTAATTCCCTTGAATAGAAAAGTTTTGCACCACTTTTATCTCCTTACAAAGATTAAAATCAAGATATAATGATACTAAACCTTATGTTTAGAATACTTATTACATGATTTTGATTCTTTACAAAAATGCAAATCTGAAATATTTTAATTTCTAAACAAGAGGTTATGCACATATTATGCCTCCTAAAACCCTTTCAAATACTTAGATTGTAACAATTAAAATTCCATTAAAAAAAACGCAAAGAGTAAATGTTTAAAATTGTTTAAGTCAAAGGAATGACAGAATTTGATTTTGGAACAATTCATTTTGAAATCTTAATTTTTGACATCAGCAACATCAGATATTCCTCAATTCTTTTCGTGCATTTTGTTTCTGGTGATCAGACAATCTAATTTTTTTTTTTTTTTACATAGGTGTGAAAGGTGATTACGTACATACAAAGTAATGAAGTGTATAATTATACAGTTGGGGGGTGGCACCCCTACAGATTCTGATGATGGATTATTCCTGATGTCATTTCCGGTAAGCAGGTTCTGCTTTCCAGTCAGTCTGGACCCAAGACTCAGAGAGGAATAGAGTCATAACATTACTTGTCCTTCAGTTGAGCGGAATTCCGTTTAATATATTATTCATTTCATTGTTTCCAAGTCTTCCTGTTAGTCTTTACACCACAACATATAATCCTTTTAAAATTAAAAATAAATAAAGATACTTACTTGAATTTCATGCCAAACATCTTCATCCATGGCCGTTGACGATGTGACGTGTTGTATTGGAACAATTAAACAATGTCCCTCTGTTAAAGATGGACCATCAGGAAGACATAAATAAGCCTGCTCAAACAGAAAGCACAATATACAGCATTAAATGGACAAATAAAGAAACATTAAAAAAAAATAAATAAATATGTTATTAATATCTTTTTATGAGACTATTTCTATGTTCATATTTACTTAACTTCCCACAAAGAAAATACTTAGACACAACGTCAGTTTTAATGTGGATAAAACTGAGCTCCCCAAGAAGAGGCATTCTAAATTGAGACAACAATTTAAATTGCCTCAATCTAGAAGGATTTCTCCTCCATTGACGGAGTACAAAAAGGATGAAGTATAATAACAAAACACATACAAAACTTTGATCTTAGTATCATCAAACATTTTCTCTGCATTTTGCAGAATACGTTCCGTGGTTGAGTTTGAAATAGAATTTTGTGCATTTGAAATAGTGTTATATGTCCAGTATGTGAATAATGCGGACCTGGCCCAAACAACTAAATGGCGTCAAGTTGGTGCAAGAGTGTCAAAGGTTAAGGCTGATAAACTTAATGACATGGTTTCAACCAGACAGGCGAGTGCAGCTGCAAGTTCAGAGTTCACGAGTCGACTGGTACAGCTTAGTGCAGATGGAAACATCAATTAGGTTGATGGCCACCCCACACCCTGCAACCCTAATATATAAGGAAGCAACACATGTGAGTTTTTAGTCAAAATGAGAGAATTAGTAAGAACTTGAGCCAGAGTTAGAGAGCGAGAGGCAGGGTCCAAGATTCAGAGAAGAGAGACTTGCGGTCAATATGAGGAAACGGAAAAGAAGATCTGAATCGATTCAGCAATGCAGAGGCTCCCCCAGAAATGAGGAAGATCCTGAATAAAGGCTGTCTACAAATAATAATAAACAAGTCGTGTTTAGGATAATTAATAAATAAAACTCATCTCAATAATGAATTCTAATTAAATAATATATATACCATTCGATACAGACTCGACCATGGAAGATCAGATAATAAACGTGGATTTATAAGACCAAAACATCCAACCTTGATCGCCCTTCGGGGCCCGTGGCGCAGTGGATAGAGACATTGAATCTCTACGGTTCCAGATGAGAACTGTCTGAAGATAGCGGTTTCAATCCTACCCGAAGTCGACCAGAGGTTTACTTGGTCAAAACATGGCTAGACGACAATAGCTATGGATAGCAGTAATTGCAGTGGATGCAGTTAGGAGATTCGGAGTTCCTATCCCATCGTGGTTACCACCTGACGAAGGCCAGAGGAATAGTTGGCCGAAACGTCTTGAAACAACAACTAAAGAAGGATGAGGATAATAGTCCGTAATAAATAAATTAAGTCATGTTTGATTACTAGATCGAAGTGCAATCGTCGTGAGGGGCATTGACCAAAGAAAGGAGAAAAGGTATGTGTCTTAAAATCTCCTTATAGGCTGCATATATGTGGCACACACACACCCATGACTGTATACACACATGTGTACACACAGAAACAGACAATCAATAGCCATGTCATAGCTATATACACACCATACAAATTATATAGACCCGGTACACAACAATAGTATTTTGTACATCTGCCTTAAATTTGAAATTGCAATTCCAATGTAAATGCATCCATTCTTCTCTTTCGAACTCTATCCATCACATGGTCAATCTGTTACACATGTTTGAACTATTATTTTTATATCCTTCGTTCTTTCCAAAACCATTTAATATGTAATTATATTAGCATCGTTATCAGCCAGTCATGTGTAAATTTTTAATTCATTAAATGTGCTTCAGTTTCAAATTGCTTAGATCGACATATTTTTTTACTGTTTTTCTTGTAACAATATGTTTGAAAGATGATAAATTAGCAATATAACGTTTAAATATAAATTAGCAATATAACATTTAAATATAAATTAGCAATATAACATTTAAATATAAATTAGCAATATAACATTTAAATATAAATCAACAATATAACGTTATTTTAATGTTATAAAAACTCCTGTTTTTGATTAATTGAAAAGGAAATTTGTCAAAGAATTTTTTCAGTTTTCTTTAGAGTCTAATCAAAATTTTCACTGAAAAATGTTTGACCGAATTTTTTTTTTCAAAATTTCAAAATATGTTAAGCTCGGAACAGCATTTTTCGTCCTTTGCACTTGATATACATTAGTATAAAACTGCTAAATGCCCCACGTTCCCATCGAATTTTCATGCACAAATTGGGCGCATCTTACAAACAGATCCGTTCTCGTGTAATGAAGTTGTGGGAAAAGTAGAATGTGACATAGACGCAATCTACCTGTGAAGTGCCCACGTGTCTGCCTGTCATGCGCGTTGGACAGGAAAAAGAAAAAGCAAGATGGCGTCTGTGATATTTAACAGAAATGGTTTTGTGTGATCTCACGAGATTCATGTGGATGAATGTAATATAAAGCAGGGGTCGCTTGGAGGGGGGGGGGGTTGGCTGTTCAGACGCTAAACAGCTGACATTACATGATGGTTTTCCATCATTCTGTTTCTCTTGGGAAAATTATTTGATGATGGACAAATAGCATCCATTGGTAAAAATATTTTTCTGTTCATCAGTGCTTGAGCAGGAGACTTTCCATTTGAGTAATTTGGATTTGAGGTCCTTCTGTAGTTACTTAGAAATATTTCTATGATCACTCCAGTAGTTCCTTCCCCTTTTAACTTCAAGAGTGCTCTCTTAAATGTGTCGACAAAGCGTTCAGCTTGGCTATTTGATTGTGAATGGAAAGGTGGAGATCTGAAATGCTGAATAGTGTTTTGTTTACAGAAGTCAGAAAATTCTGCTGAGATAAATGCAGTACCATTATCAGAAAACTAAGATTTCAGGAACGCCCAACCTGCCGGAAATTTCTTGAAGTTTCTTTACAGTTTAATTTGAGCTAATATGGTTCATCTAGAAGACTTCGGACCACTTACTGTAAGCATCAACCAATATTAAGTAATGTTGTCTATTAATTGGTCCTGCAAAGTTCACGTGTAGTCGTGACCAAGGCATTTCTGGGGTAGGTCATGCATGCAACGTTGTTTTCCGAGGAGACTTCACAACCAGTTGACATTTGGCACAACTTTTTACAAGTTCCTCTAACTGCCTGTCCATGTTTGGCCTATAAACATAGCCACGTGCCAAGGCTTTCATCTGATTAATTCCCTGAGCTCTAATTCTGAAAAAATGGTTGAAGTTGTTGGTCAGTGCATGTTTTTGGCCAGCTTGTAAGATATAAGATGAAAATGTTGAACTTTGTGTAATAATGGATCTGTAGCTGTAACCTCCTGGATCATCTCTGAAGTGACAAGTAGCGATCTCACTGTAGAAACAAGTGCAGAAGCAGATATAGCAGCGATGACTGTGCCTTCCACTACTTTTGGATGAGAAGATATGTGTCTGGATAACGCATCTGCCTGGCCAATTTTGCTGCCTGGTTGGTATTTTATAGAAAAGTCATAATCTAAAAGCATAGTTGACCGTCTTTGTACCGCATAGATGATTGCTTGGGCTTCTTTTTCAGTTTGGCTACACTTTCTTTTAATAGGTGTCGACAACTTTGATGCGTGTGCAATGGCTTTTTCACTTCCATCAGGAAAAATATGTGACATTACTGCTCCAACTCTATAGTCTGAAGCATCCGTCACAACAGTAATGTCTAGTGATGGATTATAGTGTGTCAGCAATAGATCAGAACTAAGAAGTGTTTTCATTTTTTTAAATGATTCTTTGCATGTGCTTGACCAGTTCCACTTGGTATCTTTTCCTAAAAGATCATTCAGAGGCCCCTGTACTTTATGCAATCCGGGTAAGAAGGATTCATAATGACTTACAAGGCCCAGAAAGGATCATAGTGTTGCAACACCCGAATATTGACCGAATCTGGTTTTCGACCATTTTGTCAAATATGAATCCAAGGTATTTCACAGAAGTTTAGAAGAATTTGCATTTGTCTGATCTTAAGTGAAATCCATATTGTTGAATTCGATCCAGTATGGAATTAAGATGATGCAGAAGTTTCACTTGGAATGTTCCTGTAACAATAATATCATCAATGTAGGCAGAAACTTCTGGCAATCCTGTGAACATTTTATCCATAGTTTGTTGGAATATTGCTGGACTTGACTTAACCCCAAATGGAAGGCGATTAAATTGAAATCATCCCTTGTGAGTGTTAATAGTAAGATTTTTGAAATCTTCATCAACTTCCATGTATAGATATGGATCTGCAAGGTCCAGTTTTGCAAAACAAGTTCCAGCATTGAGTTTTGAGGACAGATCTTCCAGTACGGGTGGTTAGGGTTAGGGTAGTGGAAACTGATGTATCACTTTAACTTTAGAACAACATCCAAAACCTTGTTGAAAAATATTGCTGAGCTTTGTTTTAAGTATGTTCTTAAAATGTGTTTCAGCGTCTGCTGAAGCATTAATTTTTAAAGAATTAAAAATTGACTTTAGGGGAACATTGAAAAGATCAAGTTCTTCAATAAGATCCAAACCAAGAAGTTTCAGAAACATAGCACACACCTGAACATTTTTTCCTTTAAAAAAGACGTTACATTTTAACTCACTATTTTGTTGTATCTTGTTTCTCAATGCACCACAAACAACATGAGTTTTCTTCTTAAAAGTTGGTTTTCCCAACAACTCCTATGTTGAACGTGCAATTAAAGTGATATCGGAAGCGGTATCAAACTGAAAGTTCACTAGCTTGTTGTTTATCTCAACAAGTATATTTTTTTTTTCCGAGCTTCAAAATTTACGTTGAAAGTGGCAAAAATTGAATTCAATATGGAAACGTCCTGACATTTTTCTGTGGTTTTTACCTGTTGGTTGTACAGTATTCATCTTGGAAGTGTTGAGGTTATTTTTACCACAAAATCTGTCCTTGTGTCTACAGTGTGAACAATGTTGACACACGTGTGTGTGTGTCTTTTAAATGGACAAAAATGAGCAGAGTACATCTCCCCACATCACAAACAGGGTGTTGAAGGATTCTTTCTATTTCCAGTCGGGGATTTCTCTACCAATTTGATGTTGTTTGAAACTGAGAGCAGAAAACTGTAGATTAACAATTCCAACATATTTCACAAAATCGTCTGCAACATTTTTCTTTAATTCTAAACAATTGTAATAGATATTAAATAAAGATGCTGACTCACCAAAAATGTCTGAAATTTGTTTTAACGGAAGTTTGAATAACTTTCATGTTCTGTCATGCCCAGTTTTCAAAGCAGTAAATGCTTCTATGCATCGGCCATGGATGCAAACTCGTGTTGAAACGTATCCTTCCACCAGCCATACCAAGCAGTAAAATTTTGTTTTGAATTGAGATTGAATGAAAAATCCATTATTGTGCTTGCTATGATGTCCAGATAAATTGATTTTGGTGTTTCCATTAATTGTTTGTGAAATTGTGCCATCAAAGTTTCCAGTAAACTGTTTTGAGCCGTTTTGAGCCTTCTTGCTAGTTTCGCAATTAATTTTTCTTGCTAGTTTCGCAATTAATTTTTCTTGCTAGTTTCGCAATTAATTTTTCAATAATTTTGAATCCATGGCGTAAATAATCCCAATTTTTTCTTTTTGTTTGCGCACAATTTTTTTTTTTTTTCACGCGTTCACAAAAAAGTATTATTGAGTAAAAGATTTTTTTTTTCTGTCTGTGGAGACACAATTCTCCGACACAATTTTTTTTTTTTTAAATTATCACCATGTAGGCTTCTTGTTTTTGAAATTTGGTATTTAATCTTATGTTGTTGCCAAATTTTTTTGTGTTCGGAGAATGGGATGTCAGGATTTTTGGATAACATAGAGTAGGCAAGCTCATTGTATTTTTAAAGACAATTTATTTGTGGCAGAAACAATATAGAATGTCCAGTGATATCCACCATATTGCTTTATCTCCCGGTTCTTCTGTAGAACTCTCGTTTTTTTTTTTAAGATCTATAAGGGTGATAACTCTTACTTTCTTTATTTAGAATTATTCCCCCTTTTATTACTACACTCGTTCTTTACCATTCTGAATATTGGCTTTTCTGTCAAACTTTGCACAGAACATGAATCAACATGGTATTAAATTTGAAATAGCATTTTCTTCACTGGACGCATATTAAAAAGTGGATTCATTATTGTTTAGCTAGTTTATGTCTTCTATATATATACTAGCGGGGGTACCCAGTGTTGCCCGAGTGTTTGTAGGTGTGGGGGGGGGGATCAAAAAAGAAAAAGTTAAAAAAATGAACAAAAACAAAAAAAAAAATCGAAGCTGATGGTACCCCCTGCCCCAACCCACCCACCATGGTACCCAGAGGTGTGTGTGCAGATCAAAAAAGAAAGCTCGAATTAAGAAAACAAAAAAAGTTTTGGGAGGGAGGTAGGCTCAAACCTGAAGCCCCGAGGTTAATAGTCTGACAACATACCGCGAGGCCAAAAACTCAGGGACTTTTGTCAGTCGAAAATGAGCGTTTAAAAACGAACGTCGTTTTTTCCAGGTCATAGCAGCAGCAGTAGCAGCAACAGCAAACAAATTCAGAGCGTGAATTTTGTCGTCGTATAAAAGCAGGTGAAATAAAATATTTTTACGGCCATGTTTCGTAAGTGCAAGATATTATCATCTGTGTAGCATACAAAAAGTTATAAGAATGAGCGAGCAAACCGAGAAGCAGTGGGAAAAAAGCCTTTGGCGGACATACAGAAAAAATGCACACACACACATTTTCACTTTTATATATATAGAAAATGTAAATTGTGTGTGCACATTTTTTGTATGTCCGGCAAAGGCTTTTTTGAGAGGGGCTCTGGGGGGGGTACAATTTCTTAGAATTGTTTACTGTTTATATACCCCCTAAATAATATCTACAATTTGTGAATGCACATCGCGTCTAGATTCATTTACATCGACTTGTATAAAAATCTTGCTATTTTTGCTTTTCTCGTGTTGGTTCGGCTTTTTCGTATAAAGGCAATCGTTCCCGTCTTTTGTGTAGGGAATGTCCAGAAAGCAATCAGCTTTTGATCAATGCAGGGAAAACTCCTTATATCGGACAATTGCTATTCATTTGGACACTGTTTTGCCACCCACCCCTACCCTCCAACAAAACCAGCCAAAGTTGGGTAAACAAGTCCCAAAAAAACTGCCTCGCAGTAAAAGTTAAGTGCGGGATTTCATTTCCTGTATGGCGTGATATTTGACTTCATTAAATTCACGCACCTGTCAATTAAGTTTTTTTAAGCCTAAATTCCAACGTTTTTCTGTTACTCTCCCTTGCTGGCCGAACGGTTAACGTGTCAGGTTCTTTTTGACACTTTATTTTCCACCTCCGCCTCAAGGCTTCACGTTCGATCTACCTACCAAAACTTTTTTTTTTGTTTTTTCCGATTTTATAAAGTTTAACATCGTTTTTTTTTTTTTTTATTATATTTGTTTTGATCTACCCAACACACACACCTCCAAACACTCAGGCAATGCCAGGCACCACCGCTAGTCTAATATATAAAAGGCAAAAGGTGCGTGTGTGTCTGTTTGTATGTCTCACAAAAACTTCCGACAGACTCATCGGAATGTTACAAAATCAGTATTGTTTTAAAGCGCAGTCTTTCAGACAACAAATATAAAATAAATTGGCCAAAACATTAATTCCTTCACCCTCAACTTGGCCGTTTTTCACAAAGAGAGGGTCGCTTTTTTCATCGACATTTTCTCAAGTCATTGTCTCCTTACGATTGACTACTCTTAATTCCAACGCTCGCAACTTACGTTTTCGCAGTGGACGCATCAGCTAAGACGTTAGGGTTTTTTTCACCTTCTTTTCCTCCTTCGCGTACGGGTTCGAGCCTATCTGCCTTCTAACAATTTTTTTTGACACCTCTCTCCACCCGGGTTGCCTACCATTGTTTTTATCCCCTCCCCCACCTCTACACACCCCTGCTACTACCACTATTTTTTTTAAAGACCTCTCTCCACCCAGGCTACCTACCGGAGTCCTTCTACCCCATCTCTCCATACCCGGGCGACGCTGGGTACCCCCACTAGTCTATTATATAGAGGACAAATGTCTGGTGGTATATCCAGTTATAATTTAAAAAATACACACCAAACACCCACAAAGTTGGTATATTTTTATTCGGCAGAACCCTGGATGTATAATATCTAAAAATAAAAAATAGATTTATTATTTGGGAATCAAATATCATTTAGTGTTATCAAGATGTACGCACATCTTTTAATGTTATCAATAAAGGGAAATAACTAATATTTTCACAGAATTAATTTTGCTGCCTTGAATTATGTGTGTATGTGTGTCAATAGAGAGGAATAAGCTGGGCAAAAAACAAAGAATGGGTGGAAAGGGGGAAGACAAGGGGGGGGGCATAGAAGCTATGTTTTACTTCTTCCCCAGGCAATGCCAGATAGCTCTGCTAGTTACAAATAAATGTAAAACAGATTTTAATTAATTGAAATAAAAATGTTATTCTTACTTTTTGTCCAATTGAAATGAGGAGATGTTTTGAAACTTTCTCAAAACATAATCTGCAGTTTTCAATGGCAGACGACATTTTCTTGTGTTCTAAACAAAATCAAAAACATCAATTAAGTAAAGAACAAATAATTCTATTTTTCTACAATTTATAAAATTGTGATTTCAAATTAATTATGAAATTATGGTTGCAGGAATATCAATTTTCTGGTAACTGATGTTTTCCAATGGCAGGCGACATTTTGTGTTCTTAACGAAACCAAAGACATCAATTGAGTTGACAAAAGAGTTTTACTTCCACAATAACAATGATAATAATATATAATAAATAATAAAAATAATAATAATGAATTAATACTAAATAATAAAAAATAGTAAACAATAATAATAATATATAATAAATAATGAAAATAATAATAAATTAATACTAAATAAAATTAATAATAATAATAAAATAATAAATGATAATAAACAAAAATAATAATAATTATAAACAAAAATAATAATAATTATAAATAATAATAATAATAATAATCTAAGTATTTATTTAATTGTCCGTACGTCCAGTGTAACAAAAAGCCCATCATTATTGCAAACATTAATTTATGAGAAATGAATTACATCTCTTTAAAGTTGTTCTTTTTCAGTTAAAAATCGTTAAAACCATTTCCTCTCCAAATATTTAAAAAAAAAAAAATCATGGCTATTTGTTTACAGTTTCAAATTGGCTATTTTATTTTGTAATGGAAAAA